>NC_057950.1:0-300000 GCF_018555375.3 Anguilla rostrata | reverse complement strand
GTCAGTCGTGTACATTCCGTAAATGTCTACCTGGGCTAGGCTGCACGAATGTGACAAAGCTAGAAGCTAGCAAGAAAATAATAATTAGAAATTCAATGTACATTATTTTTGTCTTTATGCAACCGGTGGAAAACTTGCTCTTCAAAGTGCGTTGTCATATTTACACGCCTGTAGATCACTTATTAAAATACTTGGTAGATTTGTTAATCACCGCTGACAGTGTTAATTTTTATTCGGTAGAAAGTGACTTGCGAACGATCGGTCAGCTAGCGTCACCCAGCAAGTGAACACCTCAAACGGCGATGGAGTAGTAGCAGTTACTGGCTCGTTAACCGACTGTGGCGAAAACCTATGACGATAACTTGCTCGGTTAACAGCAGATCTACCAGACAGTTATACGAAAATTAGCCTAGTCAAATCACCAGTAGCCTACACATCTCCGATTGATTGACCATCAGTGTAGTCAATGTTCTTCCCCTGTGGTTCATATTGCTAATGCGTGAGCTAACCACGGATAGCCTACCTAGCTCACTGGCAAGCTGATATGCTAGTTAAGCATATTCGTTTTGCTGAGAAACATGAATTGAAGATAACTGAACATAGCCTAATTGTATTTTTAATGTCATACATATAACGTGATTACATGACAGTACAGTCACGGATGGAAATTAAACTCCGTAAACATCTGATAATATATTTTAAAACATAACGGCAGACAGTCAGCTAGCCTCGTTCAGGTTGATGGGCTTTTCCGCACCGGACTGTCAATCAAATTGTAAAAATCACAAGACCGCTTAACTCTATGGTTTTGGCTCCAAATCGAGAAAATGGCCGCGCCCGCCATTGAGCTTCAAAACGTGTTTTAGAGACCCACGGAGTGTCAATGGGTGACGTCACAGTAGCTTTGTCCATATTTTTTACAGTCTCTGTGCAGCACACAGTCCCAGAGCGAGCTCGCCTTCAAGCAGCTACGCCACTCAGGAGCGTGTCACTCATCTGGAGGCTGACAGATCATGTGCCTTCGCCTGCTGTCCAGCCTTCACGGACAGTTAGCCGCCGCCGCGTGCGGACGCCGCCGCCGCCAGCAGGAGAATGTGATAGGCGTTAGCGGTTAGCGCAGCTCCTGCTTCCACTTACCTTCTCCCAGATACACCCTCACGACCCCTGTTCCTCCACCCCCACAACCACAAAACTGTGCTGCAAAGATCATTTACTTTTTACAAAGACGTCCAAGGGGACAATGATCAGGCCATTTCACCATTTCAAAGCCTGTCCAGAAATCTGCAGCTAGAACACAAGAGATATTTTGCCAGTTTCAGATGGACCTGTGTATAATGTTACCATTTACTGCATGTACAGAAGTAAATAGTGTATGTTTATACACAGGTTTACAGGGCATACAGTTTTGGTTCAGAACATGCAAGTTGGCATTTTAACAGGCCTGCAGCTGTCCCAGTGTTAGTGCCCATCTGTACAAAGAGCAGTGTGCTCAGCCAGGGCCCTGAACACAGGGAGGTCAAACAGCTCTAAACTGCAGCCATGTTGCTGTGGTTACACTGTGCTGAGTGCTAGTTTTGTTTTTGCTTTCTTTAAAAAATTTTTAAAATCAGCTACAAGATTGTAATCTTATAAAAACAGAGAATGCACGACTCGCTTGCTAGAAAGTTTCAAAACAAATTTTGTCAGACACACTAATGATTTCCACTGGCTCGCCATTCTGATGACAGCGGCATGTTTTTGGCAGGGTAACCATGGTGATCCCCCTCTCCGGCTGGATTTTGTGCTGACGCTCGGCTGTGGAGCACCTCGACACGACCAGAGCTGCTGTGTAGCAAGTGTAGGCCCGATTCATTCAGCTTTTAATCAACACACACACAGATGCGTGCACAGACACACTCACACACGGACACACATGTATACTCACACACAAGCAAACACACAAGCGCAGACGAACACAAATGCGCACACACACACACACACACATAGACACACATGCACACACACACACACACACACACGCACGCACGCTTCCCAGGGTGGCTACATATTTGGTACAAGCCAGGACAGATCTCTCGTGATGTCATTTCCCCTTCCAGCTGAGACACGCCTGGCACCAGCTCACACCCATAACAGTCCAATCACAAAGCAGGAGTCTACCTGGACGTGCATAATTCCGGTCTGACACCCTGCTGGTTAATTAACAGATCCTGTCCTGTGTTGACAGACGCAGTCTGGCATGGGATGGATTAGGGAAGACAGGCAAACGAGCAGCAGACCGCAGAGTGAGTCTGCTGATGGGTGTGCTTCTGACACTCTGACTGTCGCATTTCATTTCTCACAGTCTGCAGGGCTCTGCGCCGCGGCGGCGTCTTTGTTCCGGTTCCAACAGACCGTCAACGTCGCCTTCTGACAGCCACAGACAGTTTAAGTGCTTTCGTGATAATTCAGGAGAGCATTCTAGTTTTGTTATTAAAACGAAAACTAACCACACTTACTGATGTCAACAGGTAGATTTTGGCAAGTAGCTGGCAATCCAACAGCTTAATTTACTACTCCACTTTATTACTTATTAGAAAATAGAACTGTCATGTGTCTGTAAATGTTTCTTCAAAAGCGAGGCGTGCCAGTTTATTAATGAATGGCTTAACTTGTAGAATTTCTAAACTGAAGAGATGCCAGCTACTTTGCAGCAGACCACCCACATCATAATAATTGATTGGCGATAACTTAAACCCTTTGAAGAGCAGGTTTTTTTAAATGTTTTTTCAAAAATATAAGTCAGTGTTCTAGAACTCCATTGCTTTCATTTACCAACACTGATTGTCTATTTGATCAGAAATAGAATGTTCAATTAATAACATTGTAATAACATAATTGTGTTTTCACACATTAAAGGGTTAATATAAAACAATATGAATTCAGTGCCGCTGGGTGGCGCATCCTGTTAAGACAACACGCATGGGACATGGCATGCACTGCAATGTGATTGGTGTATAATTTTGGGCACACAAACTTTTGATTGGCTTGTGGTATTGGAACGGGCCATAAAACATGAATAGATAAACCATTGCTTACAGCTTTATTGTTTATCCCGTTAAATCAGGCTCCCCATTCTTCCTAAAAGGGGTGTTCCTGCCCCAAGCTGGCTAACTGATCCAGCAATGAGTTTATTGCCGTCACAAGAGGAAGGGGACAGGCACATCGTTATGCCTCGGTTGACCAGAGGTAGTTAATGGTGAACGTGACTCAGGGATAGTTAATGGTGAACGTGACTCAGGGGTAGTAAATGGTGAACGTGACTCAGGGGTAGTAAATGGTGAACGTGACTCAGGGGTAGTTAATGGTGAACGTGACTCAGGGGTAGTTAATGGTGAACGTGACTCAGGGGTAGTTAATGGTGAACGTGACTCAGGGGTAGTAAATGGTGAACGTGACTCAGGTAGTATGGTGAACGTGACTCAGGGGTAGTAATGGTGAACGTGACTCAGGGTAGTTAGGTAACGTGACTCAGGTAGTAATGGTGAACGTGACTCAGGTATATGGGACGACTCAGTGGAGGGTCAGTCCCGTGGCCACAGACGTTCCTGTGTGTAGTTACACAGTTACATTCGTCTCCTGAATCAATCGCATCAATGAGCACAGATAAAAGTACAACTGGACGGCCCAAAAAGGGTAACAAACAGGAAAGAAAAAAAAAAAACCTGAAAACTAATTTCAGTCTGAAGAGAAAAAAGCAGAAAATGGCACTGAAGTCACATAATTGCCACAGTTACTCCATGCCTGCAGTTCATCTCTCACATTGTGACTGTGTACCTACAAGCATGTGCCACTAAGACTGAACACATGCATGAGCAAGCGCCACTAAGACTGAACACATGCATGAGTAAGCATCACTAAGACTGAACACATGCATGTGCAAGCGTCACTAAGACTGAACACATGCATGTGCAAGCGTCACTAAGACTGAACACATGCATGTGCAAGCGCCACTAAGACTGAACACATGCATGTGCAAGCGCCACTAAGACTGAACACATGCGCCACTAAGACTGAACACATGCATGAGCAAGCGTCACTAAGACTGAACACATGCATGAGCAAGCGTCACTAAGACTGAACACATGCATGAGCAAGCGTCACTAAGACTGAACACATGCATGAGCAAGCGCCACTAAGACTGAACACATGCATGTGCAAGCGCCACTAAGACTGACCGGAATCCTCTTCCTGGAGCACCACTAAGACTGAACTGCATCCTCTTCCTGGCACTGGAGACGTGCAGCAGCACACTTATGGAATAACATTCCAATTCATCACATTCCAATTCATCACATGAAAGCGGCAGAACAGAGGGCCACACTGTCTGGCCCAGATATCTCAGCCGTCCAGCTCAAAAACACATTAAGAGCTTAATTCACTTAAATGTACTCTGAACTCAAATCCACTTGAGGCACTATCTAAAGGCTTTTTATAAAAATTGATCTATATAATTGTATCTGCTGAAATACCAGTGCAGTTTCCTTGGATTTTGTACAGGAAGAAAAAAAAAATCTAATCTTTGAGAATCTGCCCTTCTCACATAATGCAAGGCACATACCAGTATCCTCACCACATCAATTAAGCTTCAGTAATGCAATATCAGTGCGTGTATATTTGGGTACATTTGAGAAAGTCTAATTTTGTTTTAGAAAAGTGCAATTACCCAACAGCACATCATTCTCCCAGTAAAACCTATCAGTGTACTGAGATTAATTTTTAAAGTTTTAACACTTTATTTTTAATGTGTGCTTTTAGCGCAGACACCTTGCTGAGTTACGGAAAGCCGCTTGCACCTGCCACTCCGTCCTCATCCCTCTATCCGCACTCGTTTACACCCTGCGCTCTGCTTTTTGTGAAAAGTTACACTTTATGCTTTGCTTGATGTCACATTTACAGATGAATGATGAATGAGAGAAACATCTGGAATAGCTTTTCTGAAATGATCTGCTCGATAAGAATGCTTACCCTGCGGTTCACCAGCTAGGCCTCTCTCACCCACGCTGTCGCAGAAAGGAGCGCAGACTCCTGTCACTGCACTGAAAGACATTTCTCAACCAACTTCACTGTCTGTAACGTCTGCACACGAAGGTGCTGAAGTATCATCCACACCATGCTACCATCCACACCACGCTACCATCCGCACCACGCTACCAAAGTGACAGAAACGGTGACGTCTCTCAGCATTCACCATGTCCATGTTTAGGAGTTGAGACTGGAGGGTGAGAACACACATGGAACACTGAAGTTCTCAGTCTTCTGCTCCAGCTTTGACATTTCCTGAGTGAGGAACCTACCCCAGGTTCACTGTGCAGTCAGAGGTGCATTTATTCTGCTAAAAAGTAAGACCAATCTTCACTTGTATCTTATAAAACTTAAGCCATACCTTTACTTGTAAGGCCATTTTTCAACATCTTTTGGTCAAAGAATAGTGAGTGAATTGTGAGTTGTGAATCTCTCACCTTGTCATCCAGCACCAGAAGTAGTTTTGAAAAAGTTCAAACAAAAAGTAATTTCTTAGGCCAACACCCTCTGTATTAAACCTTTTGTTGAGAAACTGCCACATTACTGTCATCCATCAGAAAAATTCAATCACCTAATCTTTAACACACAGAACAGCAGAAATGTTATATTAAGCCACAGACGTTATACTGAAGCTCAAGCAGTGAGTAGGGTACAGCGAGACTATATTTAAGAGCCATACAGAGCTGAAAGAGTAAACTGTATTTTACTCAAGAAATAATTTGGCTGTACTGTTCTTAATTCGCAAAAAGATGCTTAATTATTCATTAAACAGGTAGAACATTTTCTTTGTGGACAAAATAACTTTGATAGCATTCAAAGGGCTCCTCCCAACCTTTCCACCTATAGTCTGATTTTGTTGATCATATCAAAGATAGCACTTTAAATTCATCAATAATGCATGCGGGTCACATGTATAAATGTTTAATAGTGGAGACTCAGGTTGAAATGTAATGCATCCAAGAGACAGGAAATTAAAAACAGAGCCTGCCCTAACCACTTGGAGAAGTGCCTTTGCATGCCGTACTTTATTTGCAATCATTGTGACTTTGCAATGCTTGCCATGCATTAGCAAAACATGCCTTTTTTAAACAAGCACGGAACCGTCCAGACCCACGGCACGACTCACTTCCGCAGACACATTTTAGCTGGCACCGCCTGCGCATGCGTCCCACTAAACGAAGCACCACCTGCGCATGCGTCCTACTAAACGAAGCACCACCTGCGCATGCGTCCCACTAAACGAAGCACCACCTGTGCATGTGTCCCACAAAACGTCCCTCAAATGTTGTCCGTGAGTGAGTGAGTGATCACAATTTGCCATGCATAGCCCACGGCGCCAGTTCCTGCACACGTGGGAAAAATCAAATGTTCAAGTTTCAAGCATAATCTACACATAATTCTTATCAACTAAAATAATTCTGAGATTACTACACCACACAAACAACTTTGAAGTTAGAGTGAAACGAATGTAAACAAATGAATAGTTTTATATGACATTAATCATGCATTTATCACTTGAACAGAGTGAAGGAGTCACAATAGCTAAACAGCTCAGCTGTATTTAACGATCATTAAAGCCTTAATTCATTACGGCAATACTGCTTGGCTTAGGTCATTGCCTTCTCATTGGGTAACTCTACCAGCCTGGCACAGAGGTGGTGGCATTCATCTGTAGTGAAGGACACACCTCACAGACACCTTCAAAAAATATGCAGAATGGATTTCGCCGCTCACTCCTTCCAAACCGCCGGTTTGTTATGGACACAGACTCCCAGACCAGCTGGCATTTACACTGGCCCTGCCGGGCTGGGGGCATTTACACTGGCCCTGCCGGGCTGGGGGCATTCACGCTGGCCCTGCCGGGCTGGGGAGGACTGAGCACTCATTAATGTGACAGACTCCGGTGCAAAGCAAATCCATTAAGCAGGAAGCGTTCGCAACGCGAGCAGAGAGAACTGCCTCGCTCGACAGCATCATCCAGATGAAGGGGGGCCCATTCAAGCCTGATCCAGGACAGGACAGGTCAAAAAAGAGGAGAAGAAAGAAGAGCCCCTCATAAGCGCACCTCCCCTTCCTGCTGGCCAGATCAAACAGCGTCCCCACACCTGCCGCCACCAGACATCTCTCAGGTCCTGTCACAGGAATCTTTTATTCTATTTGCTCTGCATGAACATGTGACATTTACTGATCAAGCCCTCTGTGTACACAGCAGGGCACGGTGATCTTCTGCTCAGTGGTGTATGATGTCTGGATGACATCCCAGAGAGAAAAGGGGGGGGCGGGGGGAACATACACTGCCAGTAATGGAGACACTAAATCACTTAGACTCGCAGTGTTTGTGCATGACATTAAAAAACATCTGCAATTGTTATTTCTAAAAAATGATATCTCTCTTCTCATGGCACTCTATAAACTTCATGTTCCAAGGGGGTAAGTCTTGGGGTTTGGAAAGCACTGCACACATTAATGGTGGCTCTAATGTCATTTAGGGGCGATAATCAATGGCAGACTTATAACACACTGTCCACTTAAAAATCCTGTTTGTGCCGCACTTCATTCATCAGTACACTCATCAGTACACATCACAATCATTCAAAAGGCCATGCATGACAGGAAGCAAGCGGAGAGGCCTTTTTACCTACACCTAAGGTATAGAGCCATGAGAACGCTTCTTGGACCAGAAAGGGTGTTTGTGAAATGTTTCGCCTCATCTTTCTATATGTTATGAGATTCTAAAATCATTCAAAATGGGCCCTAAAAAAGTCCCAAGTTCCACAGATTCAAATGGAACTTGAAGCCTTTACAATCATTCATCACTAACCCACTGAAGAGTAGGTTTCTCAAAAGGTCATGCTCAGTGTTCTAGAACTCCACTGGTTTCAATTACCAATAGTGATTGTGACATCAGCATTAGAATGTTCAGTTAAAAACATTCTAATTACATATCTGTGCTTTAACATCTGAAAGCGTTAATGCTCCACCCATCCGCGTGTCATAACATGCCCATGGTTTGTTTTTATTTGTTGTGGCAGTTAGAGGGTGATTGCAGCAACAGCGTTTAATCAAAATCATGCAACACCTCTGCCCCACTGCAGCATTACCTCATAACTGACTGCAACTCAAAGACAGTAAATCTATTGTGTCAGGAAATTTCCACCTGAACACAGAAAACTGGGTATTAACAGGCCTGGAGGGCTTACGTGTCATCCAGGAAGATTTGGGGATTAGAGGGATGTGTCAAATATTGTTGTACGAGTCATCTAATGTCTGCTAGAGAAAAAAAAAAGTGAAAATATTACCTTAGTGCAAAATAGTTCAAGGACAAAACCCTCATTGAGGGTAAATAAATACCAATGTATGGCAAAACATGACATCCAATAAAGGTATGTAAACATAAGGGAAAAGTTTATATTTTCTTCCTTCCTAAGTATGCATTCCTATAATGGTTTATTTTAATCTTAAGCCCTGATTTCTTGAACTCGAACCACAAATTTCAGCTAGATTGAGACCTATAGAATGACAGTCTGTACATAACATTGATTTTTCCTTCATTTCATTTAACAACTACATCTCTGCAGGCCTGGATGAGCATTGTTCTACAATGTCCAACATACTCCAATTTCTCAGGGTAAATCACACCCAGAGTGAAGCAGACGGGGGTAAATCTCGCCCAGAGTGAAGCAGACGGGGGTAAATCACGCCCAGAGTGAAGCAGACGGGGGTAAATCGGGCCCAGAGTGAAGCAGACGGGGGTAAATCGCGCCCAGAGTGAAGCAGACGGGGGTAAATCTCACCCAGAGTGAAGCAGACGGGGGTAAATCTCACCCAGAGTGAAGCAGACGGGGGTAAATCGGGCCCAGAGTGAGACAGATCTGTCGCAATGTCGCACAGCGGGGAGGGAGCACTTCAGACTGCCTCCCGTCTGCGGTGCCCAAACTCCCGCAGAGGAGCATGTCCGTAAAATACCTCAATATCCCATTTATTTACCAGCAAAACGTGGTCGAGAGATTAAATGAGCTTCCAGTGCAGGCCAGGCCAGTGCACCCTAACTGCTGAAGGGGCCTGTGCATCACCAGCTGCAGGAACACAACAGCCACAGAACCGACGCCATTTTAACAACCTCCCTGACCAAAGGAATGGGTCATACCATGAACTTCCCTCACAAACCCTTTGCTCCCTAAACCAGTTTCCTCACACCAGTTCATGGTGACCCTCTCCATATACAACAATTATGAAAAACATTATAGGTTACTGTTGATGAAAGAAACTGATACCTGGTAACACGGCATTTCAACAGTCATGTTTTTATTACATAATACGCTAAGGAAGGTGCTTTTTCAGAATGCACACAATACATCGTTTCAAAAATGGTCTCTATTTTTTACCAATTCAAAGTTATATTTATCGAGTCACAAGCTGTTCCCGTTCCTCACCGATATCCGTGATAAATCCCATTAGATAACTGGGAATTGCTCAGATTCCTTTCCCAGGAGGCGGACTGAATAACAGACACTTCTCGGTAAGGAGCTCTGTGGAAGCAAAGAGCAAGAATGCACTACAAAACAAAAACAGAGAGCACACAGCATGTGACACGGGTGAAATCTGCGCACACAGCATGTGACATGGGTGAAACCTGTCATTCATGCACACGGTGTCATGGCTGCCTCTTCATTCCCTTAAAGGAATGAGAAACACAAAACTGCAAACTCGTGCTGCAACATGGACTTTAATAATAATACAAATAAAATTAAACTTTTACTAATATCATTTATAAAATTATTATACAGTATATTTTATCACAAATATAATTACTGTTAGGGTTGTTTTTGTTTTGCTATTATTTGTTGTGCTTTTACTATTGTAGTAGCAGTTTTGCCATTAACTAGAATGGTGGTTGTTATTCTTACTCTGCCGTCTAGTAAACATAAAAAGCATTGTGAGAGTCAATACTAGAGGTCAACCATTGTCGGCCTCCATCGGCAAAAAACCCCACTTCGCAAAAAACCTGATAAAATGTAAATGGTAAATGGACTGCATTTATATAGCGCTTTTATCCAAAGCGCTTTACAACTGATGCCTCTCATTCGCCAGAGCAGTTAGGGGTTAGGTGTCTTGCTCAAGGACACTTCGACACGCCCAGAGCGGGGTTTTAACCGGCAATGAGCTATGTCGCCCCATGTGGGGAGAGTGATCATTCACTGAGATTATGTAACATTGATCCGTCTTCCAAAGATGCAAATGCACTCAAACCTCACCCAACACCATTACAGGGGGCACAGCACAAATCCAGGTGTGTCTTTCTTACACACCTTACAAAAGCTCCTGCTCCTAAGTAGGACGCCTAGCACCTCCCCCTCTTCGCACCTGCACTTCCAGAACACGTCTCCTGGCTGTCCTGGCCCCACGATGGTGGAATGACCTCCCTGTGGAGGTCAGAACAGCTGAGACTGTGAACAATTTCAAACGACGACTGAAGACCCACCTCTTCAGGCTGCACCTCTCCCCATCCCTCCCTTCCCCCCCTGTAAATGACTAAACTTAGGGGTGTAACTGGGCAGCTGTTTAATAGGTGACTTAGTTGATGCGCCAGTCTTAACGACTACTTGTATTTTTATTTATTTTTATTTTTCCATAGATTGCGTTGTTGCCGTTCTCGTTGTTAGTGTTAATCAGTTTAACCACCAGGGTCCAAGTTGAACTATGCGGTTGTTCCCTGTACTTGGACCGGTACTTCTCTCTAGGGGTTTCGTCATACTTGTTCCTGGTTATGATTATACACTTTGTTGTACGTCGCTCTGGATAAGAGCGTCTGCCAAATGCCTGTAATGTAATGTAATGTAATGTAAAGTAACTAGGATGGGTCAAATGCAGAGGACAAATTACCCCACGGGGTTCAATAAAACTATATCTTATCTTAAAGGACACATGATGCATGCCATGGCTGAGGGCCCCAGTCCATGCTACACAGTGGCCATCTTGTCATCTTCCATGAAAAATGCTTAAGGATGTTCCTGCCCACTTCACCTCTGTATGTATATGCCTCAAAGACCAACCCCCCCACCCCCCTTCCCCCTGAGAGTAACAAAACACACTGGACTCACACGATTACAGCGGATTTAATAGAGAATGCTGCCGTGAAAATTTAAAGTGCGGTGAAACATTACTACGTGCGTACTACATGACCTGCTGAAGGACTTTAAAAGTACAACTGGGATTTCGCCCCCAGATTGGTCTCATTTCTTAGGAGCCATATATAATATGCATACGCAATAGGTCAAGCACAGTGGTCAAACCATACTAAAATCAATTCCTGACCTCTGTCTTCCATAAACATAAAACAAGAGCAAGACGCAACTTTAAGATGTATGATAATGCATCAATACCATCCCTGAACAGAAAGCTGCTAGACTCAGCCAAGTAAGAAAGCAGAAGTACTACAGGAGAGGAAGGTTTCGCAACAGCAAGTGGCCCAACCATGAGCAGCAGTGGGAAGCAGGGTGAGAGTCACTAAATTAAGTATGATTCGCAGGGTGAGGTTCCCTCATATCGATTCATTCTACCATCACAGGTTTTAAACGCCACCATTCAACTGCAGCCTTCATAAAATATTTATAGAGAATTAAAGTCATCATTACAAAATGGCAACCTGGGGTCTGTTAAGGGTCTTAAACAGCCAAACAGGAACAGTGAAGTAAAAAACCAGGCTGAATTAGACTAACACCGAAGCATGGCACATGCACCTGTGTGGCAAAAAGCCATTTTCCGTCATCTCTGATCCTGGCATTTAAGGTCTTCATATTAACTCCCCAATAAATGTTCATCTTTGCACGATAAACAAGTTTGAATGAGTTCTGTGAGATAGTACCACTTTAGAGCCAATCCTTAGGTCTTGCATTCTGTTCCTAAAATGGCACCATTATAGCTTTAAGTCCACCGCGGTGTATTGTCCTGTAAACAGCTGCAGGAAGCAGCAGTGTCGGCTGTACCACAGATGTCCTTGGCCCGAAGTGAAGGTCAAACACTATCCAAAAACAGGGTGGGGGCCACAATAAACTTTTTTTTAATTATGGGGTTATAGCCCCCTACTTATGGCATGAACAACAGCTGCAGCCATGCACTTCATCTTTTATAAAGCAATAAATCTGTACATAATCTTGGAATTTGCATTTTACATATCCCCCATTTCCCTGTTTACAAATGTAGCTAGAGATTCATCTACCCTAACAGAATGAATGCCAGTGGGTTTGTGAAGTCATAAATAATTCACTCATATGCTTAACCTCTTAATTTGCATCCAGATCAATGTCACTGCATTTTAACAGAGAATCCACCAACAGTAGACCAGTTCTGTCCTACATTTGATCGTGGAAAATCAGTCCAAGGGAACCCTGTTAATTCATATTTGGCAAAAGCAGTAAGAATATCCAACTTTTAAAAACTACACTACACAAAAGAATCAATAATTTTCCTTTGAAGCAGTCTGCAAAATATCTTCAAACACGTCTTGCAGTACTACTTTGAAAACAGTAAACAAAATTTAATAGCAGTATAACGACTTTACCTCAGTCGATTGAAGCTAAGATCTAGACGCCTTGCATGTCTTCCATATCTTTCTCCAAGGAATTCTGGGATGTCTTCACAATCATGTCCAATGCACGAAATCTTGTTACACAATAAAGAAATAGAATTAATCAAAGAAGAAAAGCCAAGTCACCGCACAATAACACTTTTCAGCAGCAAAACACAATGCGAACACGGGCCTGACTTAAGGTCTCAAATGTACCTGAACTCCAAATATGCTTTTACCCACTTTTACACAACTCAGAGATCTACTTTAATAATTAATGCGCATCGCATTCAAGTGTCAAGCGTTTCGCAAAAATAATATCAACATGAAAGCGCACACTACGAACATGCATACACCTGTTCAGCACCCGTGTGCAGCATCACTGTGTCGCTACAAACCAAAAACACGCGCTTTAAAATCTCCAGCACTTGGGAGGTGTGTAACTGGTAATGAGAATTTAAAAATAAAAATAAAAAGGCAAATAAAAAATTACCAGGCAAACTCGTATCTGTCCTTTAGTTAATTGCTATAGCTTTGTTATTCGTCCAGAAAAAAACTATGAACATTTTCGCGCAAGGAATGAAGTTAGTGTTCGTTCAGAACTTTTAGCAAAGTCACACGAAGTTAGCAAAGTACACAAACCTCGTTCAACAGTATTTACCTCATTCACCTTTCAGCGGGTGACACCTCCCAAAACTGATAAATAATCATTTAACGGACCCAAACAAAGCGAACATGCAAGCATGTGTTTGAAGGATTTCACACTTACTTGTGTTCCATTCATCACGACCATTGACTCGTGAACTGCCATCTCTATGTGGTGGCTACGCAGGACGTTTTGTGAGGTGAATTTGTAAACAGAATAATCTCAAGCGCTCTTGTTTAAAATAAGTGTCAGATCTGTATGTTTGTGTATAAAATGTATCACTTTGTCTTCTCTTAGCTGCAGCTTTACGTTTCCAATTCCCTCTTCCGCATGTTCCAGTCAGCTGACCTGAGGCGGAAACACGCGCCACTGCTGAATTCTCCCGAACAGTTTTGTCCTGTGACGGTCGATACCGTGCCGCTAGAAAAGGGAGCTTGATATACTCGAGAAGAATAGTGTACAGCACTGGTTCCCAAGCTCGATCTGAGGACGCACTGTGTTCGCTGTTTTGTGTTCCAAGCAACCTCTTGATCATTAAGGTTGTTGAAAACATGCGTTTCTAATTTAGTACTGCGCAGATTTTGCATTCTGTCATTTGCTTTGTTTTGAACTCTGATCCAAAAATGGTTTAATTTCAGTGACCAGGTGTCCGTCCTTTCGGCAGTTAGGACCCAACTGATTTCACCTGCTAGTCTATAAGTGAATGGATTAAAATGTTATCTCTTTATGCAGGAATAGCACCATACAGAGAATTAAAGCCTTAGCAGATCTGTTTGATTAAATGCTCTGGTTTGTGCAATTTGAACATTGATTAATGAAATTGTGCATCACTATTTCTAACATAATATGGCCATAACATTGCCAACTGACATTAAAGGTGTCTAATTAAGAACAATAAGTAGATGTTACAACAGTAATGGCTGAAATGAACACCAGTGTGGCCAGAGGGTTCAGAAGTTAAAGCGATTTGCAGGTGTCAGTGCCGTGCCATCCTTTGTGCAAGTTTTCAGCAGCACACTTTTCACTGCTGACGAAGACGCAGTTTGGATATTGACACCCTAAAAATAATATATAATAATAACACCTTTGGTGAATAGGGCTGGAAATATAGTTGTTTATTCTCTAAGGCAGAGGAGGGCTCTAAGGGCCGTCTCTGTTTCTGGTTTCTATGCCAGCTTCTGGCCTTCATTACTTAATTGGCTCCAACATTTACGCCATCTGATATTTTTTGCTACATTTCTTGATAATTGCATAGATGATAGCCAAAGACTGTTATGTCCCTAGATGAAGCGTTTTACTGTGATAATGTTGGACTGAAGCAGTGTTGGTGTGTACAGCCAATGAGCTCAAACACACCGCCCCTCCAGGACCAACACTGCCCAGCCCACCCCTGCTCTAAGGTCATGAGTCAGCTGCAGTAACATTTCATCAACACAATTTACCTAAAAATTAATAAACTTACTGCACCACCAATATAAGCTTTCATCCTGAGTTCAGATTTATGTTTCTGATAATTTGTTTGACTAAGAAACAGTAAACACAAACAAATGAGCTTGTATTTTAGATTCTGTAATGGAGCTAAGCGTAGTCCACAAGGAGACAAATAATAAACAGAATATTGAGGCTGGCTTAGGCTATGTTACCTTCGTAGCTTAAACAGAGTTAGTTCGATCAGGAGAAATCAAATTACTCTGAATACATTAGCTGAGTAAGGTTGAAGTATGAAGTATGTTGAAATGCTTTTAACTTTTATATAAGTTACACAAACGCACACAGTCAGAACTCGCGTGGCCCGCCGCAAAGCCCCGGTCACCACTCGCCCTTTTTTTTTCTTCTTTTTTTTCACCGCTCGCCCTTCCCTTCCTTCCCTTCCCGGAGGAAACGTCACTTTGGACCCGCCCACTCGCGGAAGTCTCAGCAGAGATTGAAAGCGTCGCTCCGGGTCCACGGCCGGGCAAAGCTGTAGTTGTGTTTATCAGTGTGCTCTACGAATGTATTTCTTCTGAAATTGTTAATAGTTTGTAAAGTAACCACTGTGGAAATTAAAGGAATTTACGCTTGGGTTATCCTTTCTTTCTTCTGTCTTTTCGGGTCGGGATGTAATAGCCCTTTATCCAAGGTAATGTCGCAGCATAGTTTTATCACCTACTCGTTTTGAATAAGCGTTTTAGCGTCCTATATAATTGAGGGTATGGTATTTGCCCGGCTAACGTTAAGATAAGAAAATATAAAATCTATTCAGAATATGGAAGGCGTTTTGTTTAAATTGGAAACCAGTTGCTGCTCGAAACAAGACTGTATCCTTACTAAAATAAACCCGTGTTCAGGTCTTTTTATTTATTAAGGATTTATTTTGATCTAGTCGTAGGAAAATGTGACAACTCAGCAAAATTGTAGATTGGAAATCTACCTTTACATCGCGCAGCAACACAGTAATATACAAAGTGTTATCACTTCGAGCGGTCCGTGGTAAATGTGGCATCGAAATACATTTAAAAACTGCCTCTTCAGTTCAGAAAGACCAATAGGCTACGTAGGCTAGCCTGTTCTTATTTTACTTTTGTGATCATGAAAAACGAAATAAATCAATGAGTGAATAGGAACAGGAAAAAGCCTGTGAAACTGTATAGGTTACTTTATGGCGTTGTATATAAAATTTAAAAATTATAAGGATTTCACACCGCCCTACAAAAGGTGCATTTTTCTACTGAAATTGGGTGAAAGAATTATAACACATATGGTACTGCTGTGCCGTAAATTATTACATTTGCATACTGGGATTAACATGTCATTGCTGTGAAAAATTGGCAGGCATTTAAAGCTTTCCATTTAGACTTGGTGAATTATACCCCTCAAAAAATGTGTTCCCATTTAAGGGTAATACAAAGTATTTGGTGTCCGGTGCAGAAGGCCATATATCACGCGGACAAAAAGAAGGGGGTGGCGGGGTTGCCTGACACTGGAAATTTATAGCTGCCCTTCTCTGCCCCAATAACTCAAGCACGGTGTCAGCCTCTCCGACAGCCATTATAGAAAACAGCAACCGCGGTGTCAATGACAAATCTTCCGCATGTATTAAACTTCTGATGAACAACAACTTTTTTAAATGCGTGGATAATATTTCAGGAAGTTGGACAGATCCATAATGAATTAGCAATATACATCACGTGTAGAAATATTAATAAAATGTATTATTATTATTATTATTATTAGTGATATAGCATCTAATTTGGAGTTGAGGCAGATTAAAAAGAGCAGTCACGGTGGATTAGCCTTGAAACATTTATTTACACAATTTAGGCCTACTGTTAATGTGGACAATTTATTACACTGCAAAGTATAGTAATGTATTGTTCTTGATTTCCAAAATGCCTATAGTTGTATATATGCACACCTGATATTTTTTGCTTTTAGCACATACACATTTGTCACTGCAGGTCAGTACCAACATTCAAAACCAAAATGTGCACTGGTACTGGAAAATGGCATCCAGGCTATGGATTAGCAAAAATACTCCGACCGAAGGGGCTAGCCAGTCAATGTGAACATTGTGTTCAAGTTTCCATGCAGGCTTATTTCAGCTCAGAGGGTTCCCGCTGGCTAGGCGCATTATAGCGTCGTTTAAGGCATATCTCAAGTTTATCATTTTATAAAGTAATATTGTAGAAGCCTTTCCCCCACAATTTTGGATGCAATAAAAAATAAAGTTGGTTTATTCACAATACGTTGGCAAAGCCGTCACAGAAATACGGAAATAGAAGACGAATGCACACATACGACAAATAAATAAATAAACTTTCCCAATGTTTCGAAGGAAAATTTTTCTTTATTTATTTCAGAAGATGTCCACTCCAGGTTTTCTTGCTCTCCGTGGCGACCTGTCAAATGGATTACCATAGCAGGAGATTAATGGGGAGGCGGGGTGCAATAATAATCGTTTTGTTTGATGTGACAACTTTGATAGGCGTTGATTTACTTACAAACTGATAGACTTTTAATTGAGCGCCTCCATCCAGCTTCAGATGAAAGGAATACCGCTTTGAAAACCTGCCCATTGCCCCGAAGCCTCAATACTGATTAACCACCTCAACGGCGAACAGTTCTGGGCATATTTAAACTTCTGTTCTCAGAGGTCTGGAAGACCACTTTTTATCCTTTCATTCCTCATTTTCCCATTATATTTAAAATAACTTATTTTATATATATATATTAAATATAACAAAAATCGCTCATTAATTATTTAAAAAAATGAATCAAGTTAATTAATTTTCTGTTCACCTGTTATGGAGCTGTTATGATGTCGAAGGCAAATACGTAATCGCAAAAGAGCCGGAGGGTTTTTCCCCACTGTGCAGTGAATCCGGGTTTGTGCAGTAGCTTCAGTAACTACGACTTTCCGGCATTCCGTTAATAGCGGCGTTATCGAAGTGTTTTATCCCCAAAAGAGCCCACAGAAGACGGTCAGCACCTCCCGTGAGCACATTAACAGGCTTTTGCTGCGATTTTGATTTAGGCTACCTTAGAAAATTCGCATCGTCCCAGAGGTGACTGCACCCTACAAGCAATGATTAAACTTAACTTTAGCAGAAGAGACAGAATAAACACAACGTGAAAACCAAAGTTCCCCGGTCCTATAAGACACTGTTTCGTAACTTGCAATGAATTCCAAATGAACCAGTGACATATTTTTTATTTTCCTGCAGACAGTAAACGTTTAGGATTAAAAATAAACCATGAATGTGGAAAATTAAAAATTGGCTCCAAAATGCAACAAATTCTGAAAAAAAAACTCAGTCCATCATTCTAGGTTTTATAAGGAAAAGACGATTAGGAATGCCAACGATACAATAAAAATAAAATAGGTCGGGAACTTTCCCAGAGTCCTAAACTCTTTCCACAATCCACATGTGTCAGACGTTATCTCCAAGTGACCTTTGGTTGCTCCTGAAAATTGTTAAGGCCACCAAGCCAGCGGGAAAACAAAAGCAATGGCATACTATTATATGCACAGTGTGGGGCGGCTAACAGCCGTTCTTCTCTTACAGCATTGAAACTGTCTCTTCCGGCACTGGTTAAAAAGAAAGAACTCAAGAGTGCCTATAAGGTCTCTTAATATAAAGACAACCCACGAACTTTTTCGACCGCGAAAGTGGCATAAAGTCCCACGTAATTTCACTGTATTATTTTGCTTTAAATGAGGTCGATCCAGTAGCCTACACCTGGAGTAGGTTACAACGTAGTCAAAGCGGTGCTTCGATAATGAAGGCGAACTGGATTTAGGAGGCTACCGCCAAGATTTAGTTGATCGCAGAACGTCGAGTTATTTGTTTGAAGCGAATCCGACTTCATTATGCTTAATTTAAAGATAGTCTGTCATCCCAGCCAGTTCTCCAGTCCGGTATTGTTAGCGAGATCAGCTGACTTAACACCGAAAACAATTTATTTCCACAAATCAAATGACTCTTTTCAGAATGACCGTTTTTCCCTTCCTCCTTTCCCAATCTCACAAAGCTTGTAATCAGCGACAAACCCTGGACATAAATCAAGGGCGGATTGACAAGGACTGACAAATAACTGATTGATTGCGGTGGCGCTGAATTCACAGTTGACAGAGGGGCGGGGACAGAAACAGAAAGGAGGTGTATATTAAACAAAAACGGGACATTCGCAGCCTCTCTGTCTCTGCATTGGTCCTCTCCCGTCAGCGTTGGTCTGATTGGGGAATTTAAGCCTCGCACACAGAAAAGTTGGTCTTGTGTTTGCGGTTCCTTAAAACTGCACTTTGATATCGATGACCCCAAGAGGCTATAATGTAAACACATACATTAAATATTAACTTGAATTTCATATGGTAATAAAAATATAGCGACAAGCCAATCTTCTGTTCAAGTGTCACTTAAAACACTGATAAAACATAACTGTTAGGTAAAACACAATTTTTAGTTCTCAAATAGAACAAAATATATAACAACCTTGGTTTGTTTTGCTAAACATTTTGCTAATAACCTCAAATACGTGGTCATCCAAAACAGACGTGCTACAACGTTCATAAAACATATATCTGTACATTTTAAATGACAACAAAAATAACATACGACGATGTTCTCATATTTTAAACTATTCATCTAGGAGTGAAAACGTGCGTAAGAACCAAAACATTTTAAAAATCTCCTCCCACAAACTGTCAAAATAGAAGCGTTTGCAAAAAGGGGAACGTCACATCCCCTTGACCCTCCAATCACCTCGGGGTCCCATTTGATTGGAAGGCGGCAAAGGCTTTAATCTCAGACTAATTCAGCTGCTTTTGAAGTAGGAATTCCTGCCATATCTTGGGTTGGGAGGACTAGCACACGGACCTGCGGGAAGACACACAGCGAGCTGTTCCTATGGTGCAAGACACAACCTCGCGTCTGCGATAGCCTCGCACTCCACTCCCGCCTGCGCCACTGTTAAGAGGGATTACACACCAACCGTATGTCTGGGACTCGTTCAGTTATCGAATTTTCAGAGAAGATATGACTGTCTAATTCTTGATGAATCAGATGAATGCTTTCTCGCCATTATCCGTGAGCATTGGGTCATGATCACATCGCCCACGGTCTCTGCTCTACGAAATAGTAAAACAAATCAAGCTTGGGAAAGCAGTGGTTCTCGGAATAACAGCGCCGCGAACATAAATAAACCGTTTCTACACTCTGTTCCTCCCTCGGACCCAGTACGGCAAGCTAACCGTCTTCCCATCAAGGTTTTGAAAATGCTTACGGCTCGGACAGGACACATTTTGCACCCAGAATATCTGCAGCCTTTGCCATCTACACCGGTTAGTCCAATTGAGGTAAGGTGTGGTATTATGTACACAAGAGCGATACTATTATTTGTTCAGGAATTGTTATTGTGTGGCTTATTCTTATTACTGAATAAGCTATAATAATGCCAAAACATGACCTGATTTCAGAATCGCTGAACTGACGCATTTTCACAATTGACTTTTTTCTTGCAGAATTTATCGTTGTTTTTAATATGTTTAATTTTTATAACTGTGGCATGGGCTAATGGCAGGCTACACGCATTTTAAAGCATGGAATGTTAATCTAGTCTCCCATAAGGCTAGCAAAACTATGCGCAATGCGATAGTCTACATCGCAGAATTGGATTTGCGTAATAATGGTCACAAAATCCAAATGTACATGTAATTGTTTATTATATTACCTGTCTGGCCTGTTGAATACTATTCAGAGTGAATAATATCCATTTTTATTTTTGCAGTTGGATGCCAAGAAAAGTCCTTTGGCTCTCTTGGCACAAACCTGCTCTCAAATCGGCAAGCCTGATCCGCCACCCGCTTCTAAGTTGTCCTCTGTAACCTCAAATGGATCTAATGACAAAGATTCCAAAACCGGTCCATTAAAACTAAGTGACATCGGAGTTGAAGACAAATCCAGTTTTAAACCTTATTCAAAATCGTCAGAGAAGAAGGATTCGTCCTCGGGGGCATCTAGTGGAGAGAAAACTGGTTTCCGTGTGCCTAGCGCCACCTGCCAACCGTTCACGCCAAGGACAGGCAGCCCCAATTCCAGCACTTCTGCATCTCCGTTGCCATCGGAGGGCAAATTGGGAGAGCGCGAGGACAAGAAAGAGGCTGAAAGTAATAAAAACAGTGTCGTGGACGTGTCTGGAACCACTAGCATCAGTCACAGCAGGATAAGCGTTAGTTGCGCTGGAATTAACGTGGACGTCAACCAACAGGAGACCACAACTGGATCAAAACCTGTAACGTCAGATTCTACATCTGTCTCCTCAAGTTCGTCAGCGTCGGTACTCGGGTCAGGGCTTGTGGCCCCCGTTTCCCCTTACAAACCTGGTCAAACGGTGTTTCCTCTTCCGCCCGCTGGCATGACATATCCTGGCACCTTGGCAGGGGCGTATGCTGGTTATCCTCAACATTTCCTGCCACCCGGAGGTAGCCTGGTAAATGCACAACTTGCGAGTTCACTGGGTTGCAGTAAAGCAGGATCGAGCCCTTTAGCGGGAGCCTCACCACCATCGATAATGTCTGCCAGTCTGTGCAGAGACCCGTACTGCCTGAGCTATCATTGCGCAAGCCACTTGGCTGGAGCGGCCGGTGCTTCTTGTGCGCACGACTCGGCGGCGGCCGCGGCCGCTTCGGCTCTCAAGTCCGGATATCCACTAATGTACCCTACGCACCCGTTACACGGAATGCACTCCTCGCCGCCATCTTTTACCGGACACCCTCTGTACCCTTACGGCTTCATGCTCCCCAACGACCCCTTACCGCACATATGCAACTGGGTGTCAGCTAACGGACCTTGCGACAAGCGCTTTTCTTCATCCGAAGAACTTCTGAACCACCTGCGGACCCACACCGCGTTCTCGGGAACAGAGAAATTGTTATCAGGTTACCCCGGCTCTTCGTCCTTAGCCAGCGCTGCAGCCGCGGCGATGGCATGCCACATGCACATGCCACCGACAGGACCCCCCGGAAGTCCCGGGACTTTGGCGCTTCGGAGCCCACATCACGCTTTAGGACTAAGCAACCGCTACCATCCATATTCTAAGAGCCCTTTGCCAACCCCTGGTGCCCCAGTGCCCGTGCCTGCAGCCACTGGGGCGTACTACTCCCCGTACGCACTGTACGGCCAAAGACTTACCACAGCCTCGGCGCTTGGATACCAGTGAAAAGAAACAGCCCGACGGTCACATATTTGTAAGAGATAAAACGATAAATATAGACTTTTGCATTAACTGTCCGCTTAAGGACTGGATCCGTGGACTTGCTGTATTTATTTATGTTAGCTTCAAGCGAGGAAAGAAGATATAAAATAATGGAAAAAAATTCAAAGTGCATTACTTTTAAACGGAACTCAATCGGTGAAGTCAAAACCCACGTTAGGCACTAATGGAAATTGAGGGAGTTCCTTTCGTTGTTTATTTGAAATTGCTATGATTGTATGGTTCGTTCTTATTTAATGTCTGATTGAAAAGAAAAAAAATTTACATGCATGTTTGTTACTAAAATCCCAACTTGTCCATATAATTTTAAATTGCAATTATTTTTAAGGTGTATACCATGGAAAGAGAATTGGTATTTTTTGTATGTATTCTGGAAAATAAGAAACAATTCTGTTCCAAAACTCCGTGTTCATAATTTTGTACGACCGCGCAGAATATACAGAGGCAGTAGTGAAAATGTCCACTGAATTCATTTTAGAGAATTCTATCTGGCATAGATGTTTAATCCGCTATAGCTATACAGAGTGGGGATCACCAAGGTTTTAAAAAGCAGTGGGTAGTGTACGCGTGTTCATATACTTGCACTGAATGACATTTATTCCAGTTTAAGCAACGCATAATATGGATTGTCTGGTTCAACTTGAATTGATTTCTAAGTAAATCCAACAATAGCCTATACGAAAGTTAAACAATATTTCTTAACAAAATACATTTACATATTACAGTTTAAACGATGGATTCGTAGTGATGCATTTTTGAACTGTACTTGTATTTCAAGCGCAATTTAAAGCAAGGAAACGCAAGCTGTTGAGCAATCTACACGTACTATTGATTCTGAACAACTGATCATCATGTGTTTTATTACCTTTTATATATTTATGTTTACTAAATTGAATTAATTTTTAAAAAATTGAATATAAAATATTATGGATTGTGAAATGCAGTATGTGGAAATGCCGTAGGCTATCTATTGTTGTTACGACTACAAACAATTGGCATTTCGACTACCTTTGAGAACTGGAGCTCACTAAATTCTCGTTTTGGATGGGAAAAACATGAAAAATGCTGAATGTGTATTCAGCGGCGTGTCTACATGCATTACATATAAAACCCCTCCTGTCTAAATAAAAAGTAAAGGCTACGTTATGTTTCACTGGAAAAGATGTTAGATATTGTCAATCTTCGTTATTTGTCGTTATTTTAGGCCATCGATATTAAGGTACTCAATGCAAAATGTATTTACGCGCAGGCACTTGACGTACCGATCATTTAAACGAGAATTAACAGCAATAAAACTAGTTGTTAGTAGGCCTATTGTTAAAAATTCATCAGAAGGCCATCGTTTAATATTTTACAGAAGCATAAGAAATACACTGATTGTATAATATCTTAGGCTTAGCGCCAGGAAACTGCACAAATGTTTTTTTTTTTTTTAAAGTTTCATCAGCACGTTTTTTCTGGAAACAGCTATCTTTTCTGTTTGCGTTATTTTTTGTTAATATTACACTAAGGATACTTTATATGTGACTGTCATTACTGTAATTCTGTTCGAATATATCTATTTAAAATTATTTTTATTTTACTTGAAGCAAATCTACAAAAAAATTGGGTTATTACCGGTGAATTAAAATAACACTTTGAAGAAGGCTTCTCTACGACAATTTATATTAGTGGTGAAGGCTACGACAAAATATAGCAATTGTAGCACCGTTTTATGCTCTTATGTGTTGCCTAAAATCTTCCCTTATTGTTCCAAGTTATAACTCGCTCGCAGTATTGGCAATTAGGTTTGGTGTGTAAAATGTATTGACGCCTTGAGTCAACAGTGAAACATGCATGATCATTTTATTCACAGGGAGAAAAAAAGACTGACGGAAGTCTGACAGGAAGGCAAGCTTTGCAAAAAAAAAAAATATTTTCCTAATGGTTGTAAAATAAGTAGCCCACTTCTCACTCTGAACGCTTTTTAAAAGCCATGGTGTATTTTCTCATCTCCTGAAGAACTAAAGCCTGACAGCACTCTCATCCATCTTCAACGCAACGCCACGAAACGGAATAATGTTAACGATGTGCATACAGATCCCCTGGAAAATATTCCACATGTCAGAACTGGATAGTGGCACAATGGCGCGCGGCCAATTTGCACTAAAATAACTGCTTTTCACCAAATGACGGATTTGTACTTGGACTATATGGTATATTCATCTATTTTTTAACTCTACCTAAGGACACATACCAAAATCTTTTTATTATTATTTTTATTTATTTTTTGGTGGTGGTGGTGGGGGGTTACATTCGATTAAGGCTTAGAGCAGTGGGATAATTTGCGCGTCTGTGTTTAAATGTCAAATAGTAAATGTAGCGTTGAACCAGGTCAGGTTGGCACTATATTTAATGAATGCAGGCCAAATGAAAAATTAATAATGGGGTCAATATGACAAAATACGTTTTGTACCTTAATTAAAATATAGAAAAACATAGAAGAAAGACGCCACACACAGTGAGGGCGTTTAATAGCTATGAGATTCCGTAATGCGTCTATATCTCATCTGTTTGATTAGTAAAACTCAGCAGGGGACAATTTAAACGTTTATGCTTATATTACAGCCTCTACCACGTGATACTTCCATGGGTGTTCAGTGCTCACTTCACAGAAGTGTAGCTGATTAGAGTTGCAATGGAGAAATATTTTGGGTATCTAATAATAATAATAATAATAACAATAAATCTTATCAGCTTTTTTTTTAAATTAAAGACTAATTCCCATGAGTCAGCTTCATGCATTCTGAATTAAAACTATCTTTAACACGCATGTTAGAGAAAAAGAAATGAATAGACCTAAGTAGATGCATAAATTTATGAATTGTAAAAAAAAAAAAGTAAAATTAAAAGAATACATTTCCATTGATCAGTTTTGTAATTTAACACTTGCATTTTGTATTATTAAGCATATTTACACACACCAAAAAAGAAAATAAATAAAATATGTAGGCCAAGTAAAAATACATGTTTAAGCATTTATGACCGGTGGACTGAAAACGCGAGGAACGCTAAATGGCAGTCTTTATCAATGGTAGCTTTGTTACCGTGGTAACACTCAACACATGAAAAACAACGTTCCCGACAGCCTTCATCGGTCGTGATATGTAGCATAGCTTGCAAAATAACCTTCGTTTAACCTTATGAGCAAGGCTTTGTGCGAATAACGTTACACAAAGTTTTTGCACTTGAATTACACACCAGCAGATGAAAACAGCAGCCAATAATTCCGTATTTGTAATTGTGCCTTGAACCTTTTCTTAATTGTGTGTAGGCCTATAGTTTTCTATTTAATTACACTCGGTGAGTTTAAAGACATCAGTTCCTCCATTCATTTTGTGATAAATCATGATAATATTGTGAACAAAAACTCATGAGCAGGCTATGGTAGTCGTCCTTATTTTTATATTATTTTCAAATACAAACTACCGATTTTTAAAATATATCGCTACTGTGTACAATGCACCCCACGCATTTAATTTTCCAGTTTCAAACTGTTTTGGTAACTTCTTACCACTTCCAAAGTCTTTCACATACTAACAGTATCTATACATGTCACCCTTCTGGCTTTTAATTTATTCTCAAGCAAAAAGCAAAAATGTTGCTCTTGCTGAAGTCCCTGCGAGTTTAAGATTGGTGCGATGACAGTGAAAAAGAGCAGCGTTTCCAATTTTGCCCGCGTTTTCCCCCGTCAGGGCAGCTGTATAGACCTTCCCATTGGAAAGAGCAATTCATCATGAGGCCACGCCCCCTTGGGCTGTCATAGAAACAGCACATGGGCACATGTGCGCATAAATTACTCCCCTCTCCCAGACTCCCAGAGTGGATAGAGAATACAAAGAGGTACTCACATAAATAAATATGACGTATCTATGACATAGGCCTACTTATACTGCAGATGGTCTAATCAAATCAGCAGAACAGGCTGCTAAAGACGATAACAGAGCGAGAATACTAGACACGAAAGAACATTTTATTATTACTGTACTTCAGCGTAAATAACTGAGTGACCAAAATACAGCAGATCTACCAAAATAAAAATGAAATGAAGCATCCATAATATAAATAAAAAATAAGTTTCACATATTGTTAATGGCAGTGTCTCCGGGTTCTGTAGGTGATGACAGCTGAACAGAATCATGATGAAACAAAAGTGAGGTCAAAGTTTGAAAGGTCAAGTGAGGGTCAGTGTGTAAAGGATTGCAACATTAAGAGGACTGGCTCAAGGAGAGCTCTTTCAAAAACGCTAAGGTTCCTTTAATATTTAATACGGGAAATGTTTGTCCAGTCATGTATTTCTGTCAAAATAACAAGAGAAAGAACACTTTTGCCAAGAGTTGCTCAGATGCTGTGAAGTGCGATTACTGAAATTGGTCTGAAACCAATACCGCCTGTTTATCCTTCAGCCTGTGACTCCTGACTGGCTAACCACTGGAGATTCTGCTTACAAAGAACAGCGGTTGTTTTTATTTCATTTCCATGAACATTTGTATAGTACTAGCACTTGTACTGTTCTGCATAAAATAACCCTATATATATATATATAGTGAGCTCCATAATGTTTGGGACAAGGACATATTAATTTTTTTTATTTGGCACTGTACTCCCAAATTTTAGATTTGTAATCAAACAATTAACACATCGCTAAAGAGCAGATTCTCAGCTTTTATTATAAATAGTTCCCCCTTTCAGGTGTTTCTGATTAGTCGGGTGTTTTATTTGCTCCCATAGTTCAGGTATAAGAGAGTTTTCAGCATCTAATCTCTATTTTAGACTTTTGATTGCCTTTGGAGTCTGTTATTGGTGTTTGTCAACATGAGTACCAGATTTGTGCCAAAGAAAGTCAAGGAAGCCATTATGAGGCTGAGAATTAATAATTAAAAAAAAAAAAAACAGTCAGGGACATACGCCAAACCTTAGGCTCATCAAAATCAACTGCTTGGAACATAATTAAGAAGAAAGAGAGCACTGGTGAGCTCAGTAATCCCAAAGGGCTTGGTAGGCTAAGGAGCACCTCTACATTGATGACCGAAGAATCCTCACCATAAAGAAGGAAACCCCGAAAACCTGTCTGATAGACCAGAGACACTCTCGAGGAGGCAGGTGGGGACGTGTCAGTAACTACTGTCCACAAAGGAAGTCACAGACGGAACTACAGAGCCTACACTGCAAGATCCAAACTGCTACTCACACGCAAACACAGGACGACCAGGAGCCTAAAAGAGCCAGCAGAGTTCTCGAGAATCTTGCAGACAGATGAGACCAAGATTCACTTGGATCAGAGGCAAGAGCAAGTGAGGCAAGACCAGGCAGCGCTGGCAGGGGTGACGGTTGCATGTGTGCGCCCAGGCCAGTAACACGGGGGTGTAGGGCATGTGTAGCCGACCAGTACTGGACCCGGGGGTGTTACGTTGGGCATGTGGCGCCATTGTGACACACGGGGGTGGGGGTGTTACGGTTTGGGCATGTGTGGCAGCCCCAGGCCCAGCTCGCCTGTGACACACGGGGGTGGGGGTGTTACGGTTTGGGCATGTGTGGCAGCCCCAGGCCCAGCTCATTTGTGACACACGGGGGTGGGGGTGTTACGGTTTGGGCATGTGTGGCAGCCACAGGCATTGGCTCATTTGTCTTCACTGATGATTTAACTGCTGACCTCAGCGGATGAATGAATTTTGAAGTGTACAGAAGCATCTTATCTGCTCAGGATCAACAAAATGCCTCCAAACTCATGGAATGGCACGTCATCCTACAGCAAGACAATGTCACGGAACTCACTGTACATCTAGTCACATACACATTATATATTACAATATAACTATATTTGAAATCTCCATTATGTGGTAAAACCTTATTTGTTAATTGCTATCAATTTATTCACAACGCTTTGCACAAGGAATGGTGAACATGCATATTAAGTTGTAATTATGTGAGGGTCATTTACTGAGATATTTGACATTAAATACATGACAATCATAACATACATTTACAAATCATCGCTTATGTTTTGGGAATCATGTTATATTAGCGCATTGAACTCTATATTTGTGAATCGTGTTCAATATTTCAGAATCATATTCAATTTATGAACATAATTTTTTTTGTCAGTTGCCCCACGCTGCACTTTGACCGAAGTGAGTGTGGGCAAATGCAGTGCTCACGCTCCAGTCAGATGCAACTCGGAGAAACGTGGACGTGAATATGACTGTGTACACAACCGTCTCCACTGTCAGTTCAGTGAAAGCAGTGCAGTTCAGAATTTTTGGGGTATAATCAATATCTTCTCAACAATCGCATGCAGTCAGTAAGGCTGCGGTCAAAGGTATCGGCAGTGATTCAAACCAGAAAAGACTTCGCCCCCTCTCCGAGACTGTGCCAGCAGAAGTAATGATTTTTGGGCTTCTCAGCACAAATAATGACGTCATAAACCTGCAGCCTCAAAGGACTGTGCTGCAGTGTTTGAAAAGGAAGCTCCCTAAAAGCACAGAAACTCTGATGGAGGTTTGCCGTATGGAAAGAGGGAAACTATCATCCACACTGTATATTACAGCGAGTCATTTTGAGAATATGAGGAATAATTTCATACATCAAAATGTCTGGGATGATCTGCGAATCGTGATGCTTTTGCCTTCTAACCTCGATGCTGTAACTGAATTCTGCTGCACAGCTAATACAGCTAATAATATTTTACACCACAAGCCAGCAACTTGGCGCCTGCGCAATCTTGTGCATTCCCAGTATCAGTGTTGTGTGAGCATTTAAAGCGTGACATCACAGATACTCCATGTGATATGAATTTTCTCAACTGAACATTCCAATGCTGATGTAACCATCACTGCTGGTAACTGAAAGCAAAGCAGTTCTAGAACACTGACTTAGAAAGTTGGAAAAACATTTTTTTTAAACTACTCTTATCAAAGCTTCACTATTTCAGACAAAGGAAAAAAATGAACATTGTTTGCCAGCCAGTTTTTTTTTAAATTAGCCCATTAGTGATATTATAGCAAATTGGCATTGAGCTAAAAAATGTCATCCAATGGATCGCTGGGTATCACTGGGAAACCAAATGCCTCTACAAAAAAATACCTTCCTGATGATAATTTTGTAGAGGCCCTGTAAAATAACATATTCCTAGTGTTGTTTCTTTTTTCCATAACAACAGGACAGGGATAGAAGAAAGGCCCCCACTTCCATCCATCCAAGAAACTGAAGCATGTACGGACTGTGTTACATTCACTGTAAAACCAGAGAACTTCGACACTAGTTAACTGCTTTCAGGAAGATGTTTCGCTTTGGTATGAGTGTCTCTCTTCCTTTAATGAGTATGGACTCTGAACTGAAATTACATTTAAATCTCAGGCAGGGTTGATATATGTAGGCCACAGATAGAAGGGAAGAGCAGGCGGAATCTCGGGTGTGGCCAGGCGGAATCCCGGGTGTGGCCAGGCGGAATCTTGGGTGTGGCCAGGCCTCACATTGGGCCTGTATTTACAGCCTTATTCCACTATAGCGCTCAGCCTTCAGCTAACTGTGCGCATCTGTGTTTACTGTAGTTTTATTCTGGGATGTCTCAGAAGAGCCTGGACAGCTTTGGCTAAAGAAACATCCCAGAGTTTAACCCTTTAAAGCAGGCAGTCAGAGGGCTTTTATAACCTTGGAAAGGAGCCACTGTGACCTGCTGGTACAGTCCTCAGGTCAAGCGGAGAAAAGAAGTTCATACGGTAGAAGAAGTTCACAAGTGTTCTGGTGATTCTGTAATAAGTTCATATGGTAAAGGGTTCTGGTGATTCTGTAATAGAGGGCTCTGAATTTTCTTGCACTGGGGGGAGTACCTCCTGATCTAGACTCAATCTGTCAGAGTGAAGACTGTTAGGCTCAGCCTAAACTAGTGGGGAGTACCTCCTGATCTAGACTCAACCTGTCAGAGGCTCAGCCTAATTCTACTCCGCAATCCACCAGCTGCGCTGCTATAGTTACTGTGCTACACAAAGAGCCAGTGCACATGTTTGACGTCACCATTGTATCACACACACACACACGCACACACGCGACACACGCACGCACGCACGTACACACGCACACACACACGTACGCACGCACGTACGCACGCACGTACACACGCACGCGCACACACACGCACGCACACACACACACACGTACACACGCACACAAAAAGCCAACAGAGCTGTCAGCCATTTACAGTAGTACTTTAAATTTACAGGTCCTTTAATGTTTCATAAATGTGCAGCGCTTTACTGTAACTAAGATACAGCACACTACTGCATTTTCTTTAAACAGTAAATAGGTTTACAATAAATAACAGAGAGCAGGTATGGCAGCTAATTACTGCAGATGTAGTTTTTTACAGTTCTGTAATTCAGTAAAGCAGTAGTCCACAGTTAAAATTCAGCAAATATAGATAAATGTTTTACAGCGCACATGCGCCACTGCTAAGTTGCAACGCTAGCACAATGCAAAGCCAACTGGAAATGGGTTTGTACCAAGCCAGGATGAATCAGGTTGTGACATACACCAGGCCATGCATCAAAAACACATAAGCACTTCTGCTTTTATCAGTTAGTATGGTCTGAGACAAGGAATCTAAGCTGTATCCAACAGCTGTTCCAAATTTCGAAGTTAGAAAAAATAAATATTATTTCATTTTAATGTGACTGCAGTATCTAACAAAAATAGAACAAAGCCAATTTGATTTATTATGGAAAAATGAGATTATCTAGACATGCAGAGAAGCTGGTCCAACTACTTTTTTGACAAATAAGTTAAGAAACAGACATCCCAGGAGTGTGGTGGTTTAATGGAAGCGCTTGTAGTCTGCCATGTTTGCCACATGGGCAGAGGGGCCCAATATGATAAAAACTGCAACCAGCACTCCAGCACTAAGGACCATACATCTGAACTCTGAAATATTAGTTTTCAATGTCAGTTTTTCTTTGCTTAGCAGGCCCACTTATCCTGAGTAACTTATGCAGCTTTGCCTTTTGAAACATGCTGGAAATGTACACGGATGGATATTTACTGAGGAAATTCAGTTACTCAGGGTTTCATACCTGGGAAATGGACCGGCAAACAAGGCCAGTTCTTTAATAACCATAACAACACATTTCAGCCCAAACTGATGCAGTTTAGCAATTCTGCAAAACTTCTAAAAACTCCGCCCATTTCCCATGGTGCCTCCTGTCTTCAAACCTCCAACATCACAACAGTGTGAAGCTAATAAGCGTGTAGCCAGAAGGTTTTGGGGTCAAATCCCAGCTTTGCTTTGCATTGAGCTAGGAAGTCCCAGGTAGGGCATTGCCATTGGGCTCTTAAGTTAGCTGCTTATTTGATTGTCTCCATATTTTGCCCTGCTGTAGAAATGGGTGAGGGGCCATGGCGGAATGTGTGATGTCATCATGCGTGGCCTGCATGGCGGAATGTGTGATGTCATCACACGCGTCCTGCATGGCGGAATGTATGATGTCATTACGGGGCCTGCATGGCGGAATGTGTGATGTCATCACGCGCGGTATGCGCTGATTTATTGTGACACGGGGAAGGAGCGGTCGCTGCTTCTGTGACTGCGGTAATGAAGCTGTGAGCCAGACAGCATGAAACGAAGCAAGGCCTTACAATTTAATCAGCTCGTAAACAGATCAGCCGCATCGAGCAAACCACATTATTATCCATCCAGAGTAAATCACGCTAATCTCAGGAGATAAAATCAACATCATTAATGGTCACATGTCATATTCATCAACACTAAAGCATCCCTTTTGACAGATTAATCCTAACCGCATCTCCCAAGATGTATGGAAATGGGCCTTGCAGCAAACAATTCACCCGTAACAAGCAGCTCCAAACCCTGCTTGGCTTTTATGTGTCATTTTCCACATTGATTTACAAATTTTAAGTGCTCATCAAGGTGATATATGGGAGGGAAAATGGCGTTTGCAATACTATGTCACTCAAAATGTGTCATCTTCTGCCTCCTTCCTGTGGCTTGAAAGCCTAATTTAGTTCATTTAAGACCGGCTGGGGGATCGCTGTCTGCTCCATGATATGTCTCCATTTGCTTCATTTACACTTTTTGGTTTTTGACAAAGAATATATTATGGAAATGCACCCGTCCCTGGGAATGCTTAATGTTCAGACCCTGAGATAAATATTCACGACAAGTCGCTGTGTGTCACTGACTGTTAATAGCTCAATAAATGTAAAAATGAGATTTCAAAAGACTTTATTCTTACATATATAATTATTTATCAGTGTCTTGAGGGCTTTTTTTTTTTTACAACAAACTATAAAAACTGAATGTTGTATTCGGTTATACAATCTGCGTGAAAGGGCTGCCTTCTTAACTGGCTCTTATAAAAACAGCCGGCTGATTCCAAATGAACAGATTTCTGTAATTATATATTTTATTCAGAGCATTGCCCTGATCTCTATACAAACTGTTCACATCAAGAATAATACTGAGGGGAAGAGGGTAATATGAAAATAATAAACAGGCTATAAAATGATTATTTTACTGTATGACTGAAAAGTCAATCTAGCAGCCCAAATTCTGCTGCTTCCTGCAGGTTTACACCAGTTTCTCTGGGTAAGAATGGAGCGAGCTCCATATTGGCACTGATGCTGGAACCCTTCAGTTTGTCTTTGCTATATTGCAGTAAACCTGCTGTTTCGTATTCTAGGAGACCTGCTCATACCCTTCTGGGCAGTGTGCACAGTATGGTATGGTGTAATGTACTTTCTCATAATATGAACAAGATTTAAAATACGTCATTCCACATCGCCATACCAAACATTAAACATTTTCCATACAATAAAGTGTGTTAAAACAGGTGACCATAATTTATGAGCTGCCTGTTCTGGACCACCGGGTTAGAGAATACTTCAGAATGATTCATACGCAAACATTAGCAATCAAAGATGTTCCTCTTTTCATTTTTGTTAGGAACTGATTTGGTGCTCAGATCTGCTCTATATAGTTCATAATTCATCTTTTTCCATTTAACAATGATATGCAACAGACTGCAGTATACAGTAAAATGTCCAGTGTTAACTCCACTCTTGCGGAGGTTATACGAGGTTCGACTATTGCCAGAGTGGACTCATAAACAGTGTTAGAGTTGAAGGAACACAGGGCATTTGACTGAGTACTGTTAGACATGGTGCATAGTCCTCAGCAGCACTTCAGGTGTACACACAGCAAACTGCTGTTCTTTGGTTCTCTGGAACTATACTTACTATTCATTTCCAATACCATGGTTCATCATATCAAGTTACTACCAGCAACCGCACACACCTTCCTACCCCATCCTACCCCAACCCACCCTATCCTACTCCAAACCAACCCATCCTAGCCCATCCCATCCCACCCCATCTTACCCCATCCTACCCCATCCCACCCCATCCTACCTCATTCCACCCCATCCCACCCCATCCTACCCCATCTTACCCCATCCTACCTCATTCCACCCCATCCTACTCCATCTTACCCCATCCCACCCAATCCTACCCCATCTTACCCCATCCTACCCCATCCCACCCCATCCTACCCCATCTTACCCCATCTTACCCCATCTTACCCCATCCCACCCTATGCTAACCCATCTCACCCCAAACCCGATGTCAAAATTAGGTGTAGGATTTGGGACACACAGTAATAGACAGTAATTAATTAATTATTATGTAATTGCAAATTATGACCATTGTCCTCTGTAGTTGAACACTTGATGGCAGCCCACATCTTTTTAAATCATTCACAATAATGTAATGATGTTTTCTTATAGAAAAGCTGGAGAATACTACAGAACACATACATGTCTAAGGGCTATGTGAAACTGACAATGAATATTCTCATGATATTTACAAGACAGTATTCATCTTTAGGGTTAGAGTAAAGAAAAAGGTCATAATATCCAACCATTAACTTTGAAGCAAATGCATTTTGGTTGATGCATCTTATACTTCATAGGTCAAAACTTTCTAATGCCATTACCCTTTCCTTATGTGTCATTAGTAAAAATCTTTATGCTGTTTTTTTTAAAGCACTCACCATTCAAAATGTCAATTTACCTGAGCAAGGACTAAATTACACTGACAGACACATTCAGAAACCTTACTGGCTGACCTAAAGCCTGACTGTCTGACCATCCACATGTTCCTTCACAGTGATTAGGACCTAAAAGCCCTTCTAGATCCACACAGCATGTCCTAAACCAAGACGTATGATACCCACATTTATCATTTATAACCAGCTGGCCAAACGTAAAATAAAAGCACTGTACCACCACAGCGAATTTAAGCCCACTCCTTACCCTTGATTAAAGCTGCTGTTCCCCCCTCTCACATAGCACCTGTCACAAGCGAAGGGGTGGCGGATATGGACAGAAACACGTGCAGAGAAAAGCATTACTGGACCAGAGCAACCGCAGACTTAGGAGACTGAACAGCTCCCTTCAGTCGCATCTTCATCACATTCACAACGAAAAATCAACAAGGAAGTACTGTTTCCTCGATACGCGCCCGTCTCGAAACATCGGAAGGGATGAGACACCGCGAACACCGCGGATCGAACCCGGAGACGCGGGGTGTCGCTAAAGAATAGCCCCACGGAGCTCCAAGGCTTCTGCACGCTCCCAGAGCTCGTTTGTCTGGTAAATTTTAGTTTTACCTTTGAAACAGGCTCTCGACTTCCATTCAGGTCTGGCCCGCGCAGTGCCCGATAAAAGCAGACCAAAAGAGGAATACCACAGAGCCGTGAGATGAGGCTCCGCGTCCTTCTGCAGGTAAGGGTGCTCACCGCTAGCAACGGCCGGCCGTCTGGTTACAGGTGTGAGAATGACCTCGATTCAGAGATGCACAAAAATACATCTGAACGTATTTTGAAACAAGACATAGAATACCCCAGATGTAAATGCACTAAGATAAACTATAAAAAACTAGTCCCAAACAATGTATCAAAATAATACAGTGTTTTTAAAACACAAAAACACAAAGCATTACATTTACTTGTAAAAGCTATAGGGCCTCATCATTTCTTCGTGTAACTTTTTCCTGGATAACATCCAGCGCGTTTTCTCCATAAATATTTGCCGGTTCTGCAGCATGGGAAAGGCCCTGGAGTATACTGTAACACACGTCTGCAGTCTATCACTGACTCCTCTCATGCCATGCCCAGTTCTGAAAAGCTTGGACATAAAATGTTTTACAAGGACAAGTTTCATAACTGCTGTGAAACAAGGCTATATGTCCTGGAAGATAAATAAAATGCATCAGGGCCTATCATCCCGAAATCACTGAAGCCATTTGAAGTTAATAGTCTAGGAACATCTATTAATAGAATATTAAGGTCTAAATTGAATTACTTTGGAGTGTTTTGTTATTTGTATTTTATGAGCTTGATGTAGATTTCACATGATATTTCAGGAAGAGATTTTTCTTTATTTTCAGTGTACACTAAATACATCCTGGTAGCCTATCTGGTATCAATCCAGGTAGCGTATCCAACTCCCTAATCAACTTGTCATTTAGCCTGTTATTATCCATTCAGAAACTAGACAGTCTCACAAGGTTTGCACCTGTCAGATATTATATAACGGGATTTCATTAGTCGCGATTCGCCATGATGTGTGATGTCTCAAAATGTATTATATAAAATACATATTTCAATACAGCAGCTCTACATATGCGATGATGCTATATTGCTATATTGCAAATACAGCTCTCTCACACAGAATTGTTTTTGCAAATGTGGAGGAAATTGAATATGAAAATGAAAAATGCACAAAATGAGGTTAAATGTGGGCTGGGCTAAATTGTTAATTAAGGGATGTGTCTTTTGTGATCTTAGCAAATGGACATGTTCTCTTCTGCTTTAGATTAGGGCGTGTATGAGTGAACTTGTAATACTATCTCTGTCGGAACCAAATGAGGCTGTTTTAGGGTTAGGACTTAGGGTTAGAGTTACAATTTGGTTAAGGTTAGGGTTAGAGGTTACGGAATGAATGTAGTCAATGGGAAGTCCTCATAAGGATAGCAGTACGGGACTGTGTGTGTGTCTGCACATGTGTGTCTCTGCGTGTGTGTGTGTGCGTGCGCGTGTGTATGTGTCTCTGTCTCCCGGTTCTTTATATGCTGGTAATGGTGCTGCAGTCCTAGGACATCCATTTTCTGTGGGTACACCTGCACTTCCCTTGTAACAGTGGAGTCCTGCCAGAGAGGGTGTTCCTCATTTCCCTTCAGAGTCGAGTCCATCTGCTGTGAGCATGCTCTGATGCTGCTCTGATACCACTCTGATGCCACTCTAATACCGCTCTGATGCCGCTCTGATGCCACTCTAATACCGCTCTGATGCCGCTCTGATGCCGCTCTGATGCCGCTCTAATACCGCTCTGATGGCGCTCTGATACCGCTCTAATACCGCTCTGATGCCGCTCTGATTCCACTCTAATGCCGCTCTGATGCCGCTCTGATGCCACTCTAATACTGCTCTGATGCCTCTGATGCCGTCCTGATGCCACTCTAATACTGCTCTGATGCCGCTCTGATGCCACTCTGATACCGCTCTGATGCCACTCTGATTCCACTCTAATACCGCTCTGATGCCTCTGATGCCGCCCTGATGCCACTCTAATACCGCTCTGATGCCACTCTGATGCCGCTCTAATACCGCTCTGATGCCACTCTGATGCCGCTCTAATGCCGCTCTGATGCCGCTCTAATACTGCTCTAATACCGCTCTGATGCCGCTCTGATGCCTCTAATACCGCTCTGGCGCATCCATAAGCAGACTGCCATGAGCTCCCCACACAGGGAGGGGGCGACACCAAAACCAGGGGTTTAATGCAGCATCCGCAGACAGCGAGAGTGAAATTGGATTCTTACCAAAATACCGCACAGCTGATCATATTTACACCCTACACACCCTAATAGAAAAACATGTTAAACAAAACAAAGCTCAAATTTTTGCTTGATTTCCAAAAGTAATAAGTTGCTATTTTTTATATTTAGCAATAGCATTACATGGATACTGTCATTTACTCTTTCCCCAGAAGGAAAAGGTCCCATGGTGTCTCAACCTCCAAGCACGGTGGATCCTTTCTGCTGTGGTAGTCTCTCTCCATGGTGATGCTCCTCCAACCCTGTTCCACAATAGGTTGTCTCCAAGGATACAAAATGGACACATAGACAGCAATGTACCTAAAATCTGAGTTATGATTTTTGACGGTAATCTGTTGAAAAGTGCTGTGTCCCTGCAATGGAGTACTGAATTCTGTACAGGGAATCCTCAACACTCTTCTGAATGCTCTGAAAACTGTTTCAGAAAATTCAAAGTTAAACCATCTCTCACACATAGAACCTCTTGTCGACATATTCTGGTATTGTTAGAGGAAGCAATAAATATTTATTTTCTGCCAGCATTAGGTGTGAGTGCTTGTGAATCGTCATTTTGCCTTATTTATTTTCTTCTGGAAGACAGCATAATGAGGTTTTAAATAATTAATTTGAGCACCTAAGATGGAGGATGGCACACAGCAGGCAGATGTTTGCAGCTGCTGAGGATAGGCAAGGGTAGGCGGTATAATGGTGCTCAGTGTAGCATGGGAGTGTTGTATTTTGGGAGTGCTGTATTTCTTAGCCAATTTGTATCTAGGTGTCACATAAAGTACTGATTAAAGCTGTGTCCAATGGGAGTAGTGTTTAAGTATGACATTCTACCGACATGTCTCAGAAAACAGTCATTCAGGGAGGTGCTGCTTTGCTGGTGGGGCTCACTTATGTCAAATGAGATGGTCCTTTTATCAAAGATTCAGTATCTGACTCTCAGGGGACGTTTGTGACATCTTTAGCTTATTTATGGGTCAGCGTGTATTCCGTAGGACCGTTAAAGATTTCAGGTTCATTGTAATTGTGGCTCTCCATCACATGACGCTGTCCATTTATATAGGCTGGGGAAGTGAAACTGGCTCTCCCGGTCAGTTACTGCTGGTTTTCTTTTCTGCCTGATAGTCCTTAGTCCAATAATGTCACTGATTGGCCGCTTGGTGCTTCAGGTTTGAACAAGTCCCTGAATAGAGGGGAGGACTGAAAAGCAGCAGTACTCCTGGCTCAGAGGGCCAGATCAGGATAGCCCAGGGTTACAGCCTCAGAGAACTGCAAGCCTGCATTGATGCAATTGATCTGTGAGTCTGCAAGGTACTCAGTCAGTGACATGGCATGCATGATTCATTACTACATACCGATTTACGATATGCCATTTCTTTGTGAATATAAGATGAAAAATGGTTGTAGAATAGCAATCATGATGATTTATTTTTCTAGTATGAATTGAAATATGATATTTTTACTGTAGTAGCATGTATATATGAAAGTCTCCACAACATATTCAACAAGTCTATATTTCTTTCATAAATTAGTCATATACGACTTCAACCATATGTTTGTATTGATCACACCCCCAAACTACCTGCTCAGCCTCGATTTCCACCAATCCAGGGCAACTGCTAAAAAACAGCCATGAAAAAACCTCTTCAATATGTACCGCTGGTGTGGGGCTTTTTTCACCCTAGAAACAGAACCCCATTAATATTCTCATTCACTCAGATGATCTCCCACTGAAATGCAGGTGATGTAACAATGTGCATTTCTGCGTGTCTGGGGCTGATTAAATTGCATTAGTTATTGCTCTGCAGCAAATCTATGCCTGAGATATTGTTCAGTACTCACATAACTTACACAGGTATACCTTATCCACGTACTGTATGAGGCTGGATGTGTAGGTTAAGTATCCCACACAAATCCCGTAAAAAATTAGTTTCCAGTTGGGCATATTCCCTTGTTGTGCTTTTTAACTTTTTTTAGATCAAATAGTAGCTTGAAATACAGAGTAGACACTGCAGACGGAGAGTTTATCTTGACTTGGGTGCTTATGTAGCAAAAGAAGGGGAGAGGGTGGGGAGGGCTTCAGGGATTTTAATTTTGGCCTATTTGTTCCAGAAAAAAATATCAAATAATAAACGGGAGATGATGTTTATGCCATGATGCAAATGATGAAACGTAACTGAAACAGGTTTTCGTAAGTTTCATGGAGCAAGGTTTCACTATGATCCCTAAACTCTGAAATAAATACTAGTGGTCACACACTCTCTTATCCTGAATCCCACCTCCACTGAACCCTCTCTGTCCCATCTCTTATGAAAACCTTATTTTCACTGCAGTAGTCTCATTCCCTGTAATGACTGTGCTCCCTGGATGAGCACGTTTTTTATCATTGTCCACTGGAAAAACAATGACAAAGGCGATTTACTTTCCTCAGTAAATCAACCGCTTTGCACATTTTATTCTTATTTTAAAAAGTGGGAATCTGTCTGGGGTGAAATCTGAGGAGATAAAATCTGAGGAAATGTCTAAAGCAGAACTGTGTGAAGTCTTTGCTTGTACCTTTCATCCCTAAATGTACTTAGAACAACAGAATGTGAGCAAATCGCTTAAATAAAAATGCCCGAGGTGGTTCTTTGCGAAGTATACAACCCTAGGAAAGTGTTTCATTGGATGAATGAGCATTTGGTAATTCCAACTGTGCACTGTCCCTGGCGGTTAATTTTCAGATACTTGCTGACTTTGACTACAAGAACAGCAAAAGTTCATTTCAAGCTGTGAGCAGACGTGCAAGTGGAGATCCGAATAATGCGCGTTAAAGAAGAATCAGAAGATGAACTGGACAGAACCACAGAGACCACCCTCAGGAGCCTGTTAATGTTACATGCATTTTATGCCCATGGAAGTCTCAGAGTGGAACTCATTTATTTCTGCAGCTGAAGCAGAGGCTTCTTACAGAAGTAGCACAGAAGTAGGAGTGTAATACAGGCTGCCAGGTCCATGACCAGTCTACCCCTGTCACCTTCCAGACGTGACTCTGAAGAGGATCTCCAGCCATGGGGATCTCCCAGCAGGCCATGGGGTTCTCCCAGCAGGCCGTGGGGATCTCCCAGCAGGCCGTGGGGATCTCCCAGCAGGCCGTGGGGATCTCCCAGCAGGCTGTGGGGATCTCCCAGCAGGCCATGGGGTTCTCCCAGCATGCCATGGGGTTCTACCAGCAGGCCATGAGGATCTGCCAGCAGGCCAAAGTCCCCTGACTGCTGACAGACAACTCCTGGTATTAAGGGCAGCAGAGTAGTATAATGGCTAAGGAGTCGGTCTTGTAACCTAAAGGTTGTGGGTTCAATTCCCCGGTAGGACACTGCCTTGTACCCTTGAGCAAGGTATGTTCAAGCCTACAATCGTGCCTACGTACAGTAGCCAGTGATTCACATCTGCTCAACATATGTTAGTGGGTCTGGAAGCTGTTATTGTCATGGAGAGTATAAATAGTAAACATTTAAGAGCCAAAACGGCACAGATACATTGCACAGGTTTGAGAGAACAGAGGGCGTAACATTCTTTGGTAAAATGAATGTTGATTTTTCTTTTTGCAACAGTGACATTCCGGTATATTCTCGAACTTATTTCTTTCCAACAGCCCAGGCCTGGGGCGCATTTCATGTGAAGAGTGCTGGACAGTTCCAGTGCGGGGGGGTGGTGCCCGGTTTGGGGTGAGCATTGCAAGATGTGGAAACGTGTTTCAATAGGACCTCATGCACACCCTCTTTCACTAACACTTGAGTTCATTTCAATGGAATGCATGAAGTACTACATTTTATAGAGCACATACAACAGTTTTAGTCTAAGCAGGACAGTGTGTACATATATATGTACATATACATACATATATATATATATATATATATTCTAAAGCAGAGCCACAAGCCGCACATGGGGGTGGAGGAGACCCAATCAAACGCACGCACAGAGAGCAAGCAACGGACACCCAGACAGCCAACGGGGTCGCTTATACCATTCTGTATGATATTTTTACCATTTTTTAGGATATTTTTTACATTCACTCCAGATTTTTTTCAATACATTTTTTTGAAAAGCATTTGAAACAGCATAATACATGCATAAGCATTCTTGTTGATTTGTACCTTCAGGGATGTTGTGTGTCATTTCCAACTGACCAATTCATATTGATCGGCTATAGGCACATGTGGCTCTGGGTGCCCAACCAACCACCTGCTCCTTCTGCCCAATTCTGCCCAATTGCCCCCCTTTGATTTCATTTTTCAAAACTGTTTTTCCAGGTTGCTGTGCCCTTTTCTCATTTTGAGCCCCTCAGAAGGTCCCATCACAGCCCTGCACACTGTATGGGCCTGAACACTGTGCACACTGTATGGGCCTGAACATTATGCTTGTGTCATTTCCCCTTTATAACATATTCTACTTAATGCAAAAGCCGGCGTTTCCCTGGTGCGACTATTAATGTCAGGTAAATCCTACGGCTCCATGTTTTATTCTCTATCAGCGTTGGACACTAACATTTTTCTTTTCTTATGTGACTTTCTGATGGTGCATTGGAGACTCCATTAAATTGCTGCTTTCACAGGAATAACAATGTAAACTGACATGATGATGTATGGCACTGCCTATAGGATCTGAACCACAGCCGAGGCGAGATGCCCGAACCTTAGGGAGGGACCTCATCTCCAGAGCGCCATTGTGCAAATGTCCTCCATGGATCATTCTTAATTAGTTCTAATAAATTACCGGTGGCAGAATTTTGAAAAATTAAAGACAGGGGATGCATTTGAACCTTTAGCTGCTGTAAACAAATCCGCCTAATGAGGCCCTGCCAGACTGAAGGTGTCTCTGTATTCCTGCATATAATGTCACATTGTGTGTGACCATGTACCTCTCTGTGATTCTTCCATTCATCACTCGCCTATTGTCATAGTATGTCTGTTACAGCACAGTGCTTACCACAACACACCGCCCGCAGCACAGACATCAGAGGTAAAACTGCCGACATATCGCTACATATTGTAAAACAGTCCTCATTAACTATTCATGTCTACGTAGGTATGTAAGGTTTGTGCCACGTACCAGTTATAATCTCTCTATTCTCACACACACACACACACACACACACACACACACACACACACACACACACACACACACACACACAGACACTCACACACGCACGCACGCGCACACACACACACACACACACAGAGACACATACACACACACACACACACACACACACACACACACACACACACACACACACACACACACAGTGCTACATTATCTTGTTAAATAAAGACTTTGAGTGCAGTAGAACCTGATGACATCCCTACACTTTTATGTACAGAGCAAGATGTGAACAGGCAGGGTTGATGTACAGAGTACAATATCCTCTCTTCCTGTAATGTGTGAGGGATGGTTTACATTCAGGGGACACAGGGGAGCTCTCTTATAAAATATGTATGGACTGCATTCTGCATGTTTGCCTAAATTCCAGCTCAAAGTAAATAAAATCACTGTCCACTCTTCGGTCTGTAAATACATCTCCATCATATTATTCATTAAGCAGTCATTTATATTGCACTTAATGACCATGTTCATAAAATGCAATTGTTATATATTAAATATATCAGAAGTTAATACTTCATATAACTGGCATGACTTTTAATATGAAGACATCTGCAATAACAGGAATGTCTTTTTTTGCCAAATTAACTACCAAAGTATTCATCTTGTCCTACAATTGATACTGTGAACCTAAAGCATTTCTGTCAGTCATTTCCCAAGTAAACTCCGTTCTCAAATTTATAGTTATGTTTCAAGCCAACACAGAGAAAAGGAGCAGGAGTCAGATATAATCTCTCCTTTGCAGACAGAGCAAAGTTAATGTAAATAAAATGGATATTTACTGAAACACAGGTTTTTCAGACAGACATGCAAAAATACAATTTAGACATGCCGAGAATACAAGCTTTTAGCCAAATTATTCATGATGATTAAACGATCTCTCTCCCTCCATTATTTGACAGCTCTGAACATATCTGTAGGTAATAACGTACTCAGCATTAAAATGCAAAATGGGGAAGAATGAACTTCAAAGGCATAATTGTTTTCTTGAGTTTAATTTCTTTGTTTAAAAAAATGCTCTGCTGTCACTATGTCCATAAAAGACAGTTCCAAAACCATCTAATGGCTAAATTAAATTAAATGTTGTCATTACCTAGAGGGAGCTTCACAGCGAGTGAGTGAGTTAGTGAGCGAGTGGATGAGAGAATGAGTCAGTCAGTCAGCCTCACCCCCTCACCCTGACTGGATCCCCACCCTCACCCCCTCACCCTGACTGGATCCCCACCCTCACCCCCTCACCCTGACTGGATCCCCACCCTCACCCCCTCACCCTGACTGGATCCCCACCCTCACCCCCTCACCCTGATTGGATTCCCCAATCATATTTATGTTTGTGGGCGAATGCAAAAGCCCCTAATAATAAGAACAATAATAATACACATTTAAACACTGTACTTGTTGACTCATTTCCCTCAACTTGTTCATCTTCATACATGCCAGTGTATACTGTAGGAAATGTGTGGTGTAGAATTTTGGACACACCATTAAAAAAAGTGCTGATGAATGAAGCTCATTGCAACGCAATCCTCGGGTGTATAATGACTTTTAAGATGTGACTCTTCTGAACACACAATAAGAATGTTTCTATTATGTTTTCCCATTGCAGACTTTGGCTAACACACAATTATAAAGTCATACCATTCAGTCCTGAGTCCCACATTACCCCAATGCAATTTACACACTCCTTTGTGACTGGGTCACTGAAAATTCTTTTTCAAAAAAGAGAAAAGCCTGAAAGTTATTATATGGCAAGTGATTGCATTTCAGAGTCATTTAGATTATAGCCAAAGGCAGTTGTAAATGTTTAATGGAATTCAATGCAAGGCTATTGAGGTCATGATTTTATGCATATATGTTAGAATATGACATTGAGCATGCTAAATGCTGCTAGTTTTATTCCACCACAATTAAACTAATTGTCTCTTATTCACACAGTTTTATACAGTCACTATCAGTGCATAATTTACTATGGAAAAAAACAAGAAAAATGGAACAAAATAAATTCTAGACCTTTTGTTGTCTTTCTTGTCTTTCTTGCTCCAGGAAACAGCTGAGCAGAAACTATAATTACTTTTGCTCCCCTAAAATGGGGGGGACTCATATTTGCCCTCATATTCACTATTTAATTTCAAATTCAGTGTGCCAGAGTACAGAGCAAAAACAACGGTGTCACTGTCCTAATACTGTAACCACTTCATTCTGATACTGTAACCACTTCATTCTGATACTGTAACCACTTCATTCTGATACTGTAACCACTTCATTCTGCCTAGAGGACTCGGATGCTTGAGGCCCTCTCACTGGCCCCTGACACAGTCCACTACCATACTTCTGCCCTCACATTCCACTCCATTAATCTTCTCTCTGCCTCTGACACAGTCCACTACCATACCCCCCCCCGCCCACTGGCTCTGACACGTCCATACCATACCCCCCCCCCCCCCCCCCTTCACTTCTGCCTCTGACACAGTCCACTACCATACCCCCCTGTCCTGGCAGCGCAGACCTGTGCCAGGGCCCCCTTGTCTGGACTGTTTCAGTTCCAGCAAGGGAGAGTGCACTCGATACGATGTGCCAAACCTGTAGTCTGTTTAAACAGCTGTAAACCCAATACCCGCTGAGTCATTTAGGATCAGGTCATCCTTGGCAGGAGAGATTCCAGTCAGATCATGTCTTGTGCAGTCCAACAAGTAAACTTATGGCCTGGCATTCCTTTTGGACCACTGCATTGATCTGTTTTATTACAAGGACATTATAGGACATTACCTGAAAATTGCCAGGTTATTACTAGGATATTACTGCAAGATTTCATTTTTCTTTCTCCAACCCAAATCCAGTGGTCCTCCATCAGGACAGTGTAGTAGAGTATGAAGTTAAGGGCTGTAATCAGATCCCATTGTCAATCAGATCTGTCTATCCGGATTGCTGTGAATAACATTGCTGTCCTCTAAAGTCAGGTTCTGTGCAGATGCCTTACCCAGTGAGCAAAAAATGGAATCTAGACATCTAGAGGGGGGTAAATCTAGGTTGAGTGACGTTTTGGTATAAATAGACTAGATAAACGCAATACAGCTCAGGTTTTACCTGGATGTAGCCTGGCTGTGTCCTAGACAGAAAGAGAAAACTTGCACTTTTCACCCAAATGTAGCTGGGTTTTCATTACATTACATTATAGGCATTTAGCAGACGCTCTTATCCAGAGCGACGTACAACAAGTGCATAGGTTCATGATGTAGAGGTGCAAAAGAAACACTAGAGTGAAGTAAGGATCGTAGTGCCAGAAGTGACCACATCGATCAGGACTCCAACTTTTCACCACACATAAACGGTGTTTCACAGACTTCACCACAAAAATGTTCACTGGGAGGGTCCCCAGCCAGACAGCTTAAGATAAGCAGGGTTGCTAAAAACTTGGAATGAGAGTCCAAGGAGGAACGAGAGGTGAGGGTCAATGTGCACGTCAGGGTCACTCCTCCATTTCGGCTACGCAGAAAACAGAACCCCGGCACAATTATCGGTGCAATGATGTCCTCTTTGGGCGAGATTTCAGCTGACATCCTGACTCACTTAGGTAATGTACTGTAAGATCCCAGTTTGGGTTACTGACCCCAGTGTCCTGGCCAAATCTCTCAACTGGCTCTTTCAATTTATATACTTAAATAGACTTAAATATTCTGTTTGGTTCCCAGTTACAAACATTTCCCCATACCTTCACTAGAAATATTAAAAGAGATCTCATTGCATTTCTTCATGCCTTCTATGTAATTTCCAAAATAAAGTTAAAATTTACTTACTTATTTTCATATCCACTCACACAGCTTACTTTTAGAATATGTACGCACAATCTATTGGCTATTTGTTTTATTGAAGTAATTTGGGTTTAGCTCCTTGCTTAAGGGCACAGCAACAATCTTCCACCTGGGAATGAAACCTGCAACCTCTAGGCTACAAGCCCAGCTAGATATGGATAGTTATATAACTGCAATAAATAACATATAAGTACATAAAATAACACTAAGCGGGCTGCAGCACAAGACCTCAAATGAGGAGAAACCATTGGCTGGCGGAGGAGCCTCTCTGGTATGAATGGTTAAAATGGAGAAAATGATTTAGCCATTCTGAATTATGTAATATATGTAAGCATTTCATTAAACTGTTTTACTAATCTCTCCATCTGCTGATGAAGGATGTGTGTCCAGACTATCCTCACCTCACAACAGCAAGACAATGGTCCTTAAAAAGCCTGATCATTCAGGTTGCATGTTGGCCCACTTTTTGAGGTGCTCCACCTCACTCTACAGTCTCAGTAAGGGTTTGGAAATGCTGCTGGTGGTCGTGCAGCAAGGCAGGGGCTACTCAGGGTAGCTCCTAGCATTATTAAAAACAGGCAGTCATTAAGGATCAGTTTCAACTTCAAAAGCACTTAAAACCTAAACTGAAATGATCAAAGAAACATACATCTCGCACATCTCCGTTCCAAGGACTAACCACTACAACATGGACCGAGCCCAGTCTGGCCGATTATCCGCATTTAGCCCATTACTAGAATAACTGAAATCCAGACTGTGAGAAAATTGAGTCAACCTTGGATTATAATCCATGTAAACAACTATTGGTTGTTTTCTCTACCTTTGTGCAAAACTCTATCATTTGGCCATAATTCCCAAATTCCTGAAGTCACCCAGAAGAAAAGTATTTCACTGCCACTAAAATGAATCAGCCTGGAGACCCTCCCTTTTCATGTCATTTCTCTCAGTTCCTTAAAAAAGATTCATTGAAAATCGGATACTGGGTTATGGGTTTCAGTGACAGCAACTGAAAAATCTCAAATTTATTGTCTGCTTTTACAGCTAGATTTCAGAAATAATTGTCATGGGACATGATGGTAAGTTAGCCGTTATAAACCTGTCCCCCATATAAATGACCTAATCAAGAGATCCCAGCGGTTATATAAATGAATGCAGTCATTTCTGCCTCAACAGTACAACGTTATGACAACAGCCATGTGCGAACTGTAAGGGGCCTTGCATTGCTGTTTACAGAGTCAGAGGGAATAGATGGCTTTTTGCTCAATCAGCTGTGAAACGCACATTTAATCATCCAGAGGAACCCTTTGGTTTATTTGTTTGGCAGGATTTACATTTCGCAGCACACCCCCGTTTTAATCATGACTTCATCACTTCCAGCGTGTGACAAGCAGAATAAACCTCCTTAAGGAGCTGCCTTGCATTCACACCCACTGTGACACGGAGGCAAACCTCAGCTCTTACCCACAAGCCCCCACTCAGTCCAGTAAAGATGAATTATAGCAATACTGACTGCAGTGTAAGAAGAAAAAAAATCCCTGTCAGGAAGCATTCATCATCGCTGATTTATTTATTTAATTTTTACTTAGGCCAGTTTTTTTCCTCAAAGCTGGTGTTGTGTAGTTCTTATTACTCTGCAAGCCAACAGTAAGAAAAATGCATTAAACAACTAGACATACAAATACAGATCAAATATTGTGAAATTAATTCAGTTAACCTAAAAATGTTTTCATATATGCTCAGGGCAACGTGCATCTCAAGAAATCTCATCTAGCTCTGCTTCATCCCCATGTTAAATGACCAATATGCTAATCCAAACATGAAGATGCATTTCCTTTTCCTCCCCCTTTTTCAATGTTTAGCCTGATTTTGATTGATTTGTTGGAGGAGAAAAGATGGACAGATTCCTCTTAATGAAAGAAAGATTCTCTCATAATACGGTCGCTGTCCACCTCCCACTTCACCTGTTCTAATGTCATGCAGAAGGTTTTTTACATTCACAGTAAATCCCTCATAAAGGTATAAAATAGAAGTTTATCACCCGCGATGAGGAACATGTTACATTTGCTACTTTAAACAAGATTAATGGATCACTCATCCATTTACATTCTCATACATTTTTATGACTGGGCTATGAAGTGAATTTGGTGTATCAGTCAGAGTAAAGTGATGGGACTGAGCTTCAGCAGCTGCTCTGAATGTAAAGCATCCTTTCCTCTGTCGCTTCTCAGCTTTCTCAGCACACGCTCAGAACTCCACCGACGCATTTTGCCGAAGACCCCTTTTGTGGAGATGAAAGAGTACTTTGCAGAACGCGCTCTTGTATATTGTAAAGTAGTGTGCTGCAGAGAGAACGTCATTCAAAACACCACTCAGCTGCAAACTAATGCCGTAACCAGCGTTTACAAGTCTGTGTGTGTGTGTGTGTAAGGGTGTGTGTGTGTGTGTGTATATGTGTGTGTGTGTGTGTGTGTGTGTGTGTGTATGTGTGTGTGTGTGTGTGTGTGTGTGTGTGTGTTTATGTGTGTGTGTGTGTGTGTGTGTGTGTGTGTGTGTGTGTGTGTGTGTGTGTGTGTGTGTGTGTGTGTGTGTGTGTGTGTGTGTGTGTGTGTGTGTGTGTCTGTGTGTGTGTGTGTTTGTGTGTGTGTGTGTGTGTGTGTGTGTGTGTGTGTGTGTGTGTGCGTTTGCCTTCCTTACATGATGAACACAAAGGACTGCAGTCAAACATTCCCTCCCTATTAACTCTTTGAACAGAAAGACTCTTGGACTTTTTTTTTTTCTTCAAAATTCAAGACTCTTGTCTCCATTGCTTTCAGTATCAGTAGTGATTGTTACACCAGCATTAGAATGTTCTGTTAGGAACGTCCTAATCACATATCTGTGATCTTGGAGCTTTAAGGGATTAACTAACTAAACTAAACGAGGCCATTGATTCCCCCTCCATACAGCATGGGGGTCTGCTGAGAGTCTGGCTTGACAGACACAGCTCCGCCTCTCTCGCACCTTGGTGTACAAGGTGCATATATTTGGGCCCAATGCTCTGGGGGACACTTGAGTCAGCTCAGGAAGCAGGACCTGCCGCAGCAGCAGTGCAGAATGGTAAATGAAGCCGTCTGAGAGTTTGACCGATAAGGTGGAAGTCTCTCTTCCCTCTGAACAGATTTACAAGTTGTGCTGGGTGTTGGTGAAGGAAATGTCTAATGGATTAATTTATCTCTGCAGACAGGTAGAGTGGCACTTTTACCCATCTGGACTCCAGATTAAAAATTTGCTTGTCACGGTTTAGCGGATGGATTATTTTGGATACGACCCCGTAATTTCAAATAGCTATGGGTCTTAGTCATACTGTACGTGGGCAAGGTTGTTCCCTGTGCAGAATGACAAACAGCTAGCTCCAAATAAATGCAGATTAAAATAACATGGATCTTAAAATCAGGCTGCCCCCTTCTCCAGCATATGTAAGAGACAGAATATTTGCATCTTACTTTCCCCAGCAACTTTAAACGGGACGAAACAGATGGGACAGGGAGGAAAACCGTATAATTATTAGCTAATTGATAATTACACTGCACACTGCTGCACTACATCACTGGATTCCTGGTGAAGTTGTACTTTCTACACATAACAGATAAAGGCAACCCCAGGCTGGTCACAAAGGCAACCCCAGGCTGGTCCTCAGGGCCAGAGAGAAACCGCCCGTCTCAGAACGTCTTGCGCAGAGTTGACTGCTGGCGGCCTCTATGATTAATGGCTCACGGTCTCGCTGTGCAGGACCGGCTAATTAACACTGGGCTGATTAAAGACATGCAAACTTCTGCTGACAAAAAAACCAGAACTTTTTCCCCTGCAGAAACTTGGCATGTGGAAGCTCTTACTGCCAAATCTGCAAAAAACAGACCTGTGTTGAGTATGATGGATGTCGTTTCCAACAGCTATATACAGGCTCTAATTTAAGACTATTTAGCGCATGACATACTGGCATTGTGCGCTCTCTCTCTCTTTCACACAGTCTCTCTCCCTCTCTCTCTCTATCTCTAACACAGTCTCTCTCTCTCTTTCTCTCTCTCACACACTCTCACTCTCTCACATACACTCTCTCTCTACCTCTCTCTCACACACACACACACACACTCTCTCTCTCTATCTCTAACACAGTCTCTCTCTCTCTCTTTCTCTTTCTCACACACACTCTCCCTCTCTCTCTATCACACACTCTCTCTCTACCTCTCTCTCTCTCTCACACACACACACACACACACACACACTCTCTCTATCTCTAATATGTAAAGTATCATTTTAAACTATTCAGCACATGACACATGGCATTGTGCTCTATCCCACTCTTTCTCTCTCTCTTGCTCTCTCCTTCACCTTCGATTAATATTCCTTTAAGAAAGTAGAGCAGAACTCCAGTATTTTCTCACTGTGTCAGACGGGGGAAAGCAGGGAGAGCTGCGGGTGGAAATGGGATCACAGCACACAAAGTGCCTTGGCAGGGACTCACACCTCCACCCACACACAGATTCAAATATGGGTTGGAGCTGGCAACCCCACGGACGACACCACACACTTTCCCCTGTACTGATATTCTTCAGCCACAGGCTGAGTTGCTCTGCTGTTGAAGCACAGCATCTGGCATATTCATGAGTTTCAGGTGTTTCCCAAACTCTACTCCATAATCCTGTTTTTACCTGTTATGGTTTCAAATGCACACCACTATTTACAAAATGCCAGCAAAGCATGGTAGTAATAATAGTAGCTTCTTTAATATTTACCTTTTGTGAAAACAAATATTTTATAGAGTTATGAACAAAGTAACCTGGCCAGGAAAGATAAAGTTAAGACTTTGACTGAAGCCTTATTTCACATATTTACAGGGGAGGTTGCAGAATAAATCATCCAGAGCTTTTAGAGGTCAGAACAACTCACCAGGATTCAGCGCTTTTCTGTGTGAAATCGCTTCAGCCAAAGGTGCTGGAGCAAAGAGCATTCCCATTTCAGCTCTAGACTATCAGCCTGTTAACAGAAATGCAGTATTCCCTTAAAAAACTAGCGTCTTAGCATTCACAAGATAGAGAATTTAAGTTTCAGTTTGTATTCAGGTGAAATATGTACATAATACATTTATACACATTACAGGCATTTAGCAGTCACTCTTATCCAGAGCAATTCACACAAATTTTTACATAGAATTTCAATAGCATGCATTCGTACAGCTGGATATATACCAAAGCAATGCAGGTTAAGTACTGTGCTTCAGAGTGCAGGGTACAGGTGTCCAACCCGAGAGCTAAACCTGTAATCTTTACGTTATGAGACCAGCTCCTCACCCATTACACCACAATAAAAAATGAAAAAAAACTTTTCAACTTTCAAACGGTTAAAGTTATCTTTTAATATGGCCTTGAGCAGCCATGCATGTGAAATAAATATGAAGTGCATATTCAGAATGTATGGAGGATTAATTCTGATTTCATTCCACTCTGTCCTCGCCTGACCCTGAAATCGATCGAGGTACGCCATCTTTAAGAACATTCCAACCCTTTAAATGGTCCTTCTTTTTAGAACATATGACAAACAGTGATTCACCTCTCCCCATCTGCCGCGCCTCTAATTCACATGACGTCAAACTCACTCCTGAAAAAGCAAGCCTGATACACGTTTCCCTCAGTCCTCCATCCTCAGGTCCTCCAATGGGTGGAGCTAGTAAAGGACACAAGGAAAGGAAAGGTTAGCGCTTTAGCTAGGAGGCCCAAGTGCTGCTGTCAGACTATGAGACAAAGAAAGAGGAGGCAGACAAAATAAGCAAACACATTTGCTACTTAAGTTTTTCTTTTGTACATACAGGCTTTTTTAATCAACATCAGGCCTGTGTGGTTGTCTCTTGCGCTGACCATCCTATTCTCACTGCCTGTAGTTGGATGGATTCCCTACACAGGGCTATACTTAAATTCTTTTGTAGTACTGTATGTTAGCTGTGAACTACATAATGGCTTCGACCGAATGTGTCATTAGATGACATCAGTCAGAAGCACAGTCTTTAATTCCACATGTAGAGTATAAATTTGCCCCAAACTTCACAGGACCTCGTTCTGAGGGTCTTGCGAAACGTCGGCTGAATGAGTCATCGCACGCAGATCCACGCCACATTTTTCCCCCAAATCTGCACCCAGGATGAGAAAAGCTGACAGCGAGATGAAGAGCCATTTAAAACAAACGGTTTGCTGAAGGCAGAATGATGTGTAAAATGATACTGGATACAGCCATTTATATGAATCACTTCAAAAAATTACGAGTTGTAAAAACTTGAGAGTCTTGCATTTTCTGCTTGGAAAAAGAAATAGGAATGACCCAAGGATTACCCCCCCCCCCCCCCAAACTAATTAATCATTTAATCACTACATTTCTATTTATTAATCATTATACTTCTAATTAACCAAACGGTTTCTAAGAAAGCAAGATCATTTTAAAAGGTGTTTTCTACCAGGTGTGAGTAAAATGAATGAAGTCTGTGCAGGTTTGAGCTCGTTTGAGCTGAATTTGGGCTGACAGAGACGGGCTGGGGTTCACCCCTGGGCTGGGGCACAGAAGGCAGAAGGGGGGGTAAGCGGGGCTCATTCCCCTGCGGCCCCAGAGCGCCCCCTCCTGTCCAGCACGTGAGCGCAGAGGCGGAATGATCCGGAATGATCCGCTGCCGCCCGCTCGTTTCATCAGCGCCGTCCCGCGTAATTGGGCCCGATACCGCCGTGCGCGGCCGCGGCCCGCCGAGAGCTTAATCAACTCGCCATCGAGCCCCCGTCCCGCCAGCCCGGGGCACCGCTCTCGGCTGAAGCGCCACAGCTCTGACCTATACGCCGAAATTAGCCGCGGACGCAAGTCTGTGCTGCTTCCGTCGTTAAAAAAATATTTGGCAAACTGTGACAATGATGGAAAACAGTGGGAAACAAAAATGCTCTACATAAGTCCAAGGCATGAAAAATGCAGCAAGGACACACAGCGGCATCGCGCGCGGGCCTACGGCTAGCAGTCCATTAGGCCTGACGGACATTTCACTTACCTAAGTCAAATATAACAGTCTCGCATTCATTAATATAAGAGGGGGGGAACCGCAGAATCAACCCTACCATCTGGTTAAAACGACAGAATAATCTACAACTCATGATTAGGTCTAAGGAGTGGAATTTCTCTTTAATCTTTTTCAGTGCTCGAAATTTCCATCTGTGCGCGGTGGCACGTCGTTTTTCTTCAAGACAAATGCGCTGTTTTTCATGTTCCAAAATTAGATCACAAGAAAGCGATTCATCATGTCATGGCCTGGGAAAAGAAACAAAGATCAGATTTTTCACCCCCTTCTCCTTCATCCCTCCCTCTCTCTCTTGCTCTCTCATGCTCTCGCCCTCTCTCTCTTTTCCTCTTGTTCTCTCTCTCTCTCTCTCTCTTCATTCTCAGTCCTGGCTGTGTGCTTTTTCCTCCTTAGCCTTCTGTGGTGGTTTTAATTTGGTTTCCTGAGGTGGGGGGTGGGGTACACTGGCCCAGGTGATTAATATGATATGAAGACATGTCTTCAATTAGCATAGCCATTTTTCTTGTACGCCATGCCCCCTGGAACCTGACAACAGATGGTGGCCTGTTTGTATGTGACACCACAACCAAATCTAAACTTGGGGAAGCAAGTCGCCCGGGCTGCAAATTAGTGCGACCACACAACTGTCAGGAGCAGGCCTCCTTTGACAGTTGTAGCCCATTACGGGAACATTGATGTTTTCGCAGTGTGACAAAAAGGGATCCTTTTCACAGAAGACCTGTCTGTCAGCCGGCTCTCAAGTCATAACAAATCACTGGTGCTCAGAGCGGCCCGGGCACCGGAGAGTCAGCAGGAAGACAAACGACCCGCAGGCCTCTGAAGAGCTTTGGCAGCTCAGATGGGTTCCGCAGAGCTGACAGAGAAATACACACAACGGTGTAACCAATAATGAGAACATTAAACATCCAGGCCTCTGACAGGCTGGCAGAACGGCCCAGAGCCTTATCAATCATCTTCTGAGGATAACCTTGACAATTAGTCCCCTTTTCTGACGCAGGCAAGTAACCTTTCCGTCCTCGCTCCCTCTGTCACGACTCGCTCCCCGGCTCAGAAAGACACGGCAGACCAGAGAGATTTGCTTTTCATATTTACCTTTAAAACCAGAGCAAACGTAGAGGCATCAGCGTGTTGTGTGTTTGCCACGCTAGCACTGGGTCTGGGGGCTCTCATATTTGGATAGCCAAGGATAGCCAAGAATAGCCAAGGCTGTAATCCAGTGTCTGCTTCCCACTGGGGTTTTGTTCAGCATGTTTGCCTTTTTTCTCCCATTTATTAAAGAAAATGTTTTAATTGAAGCAATGCATGTGGCTATAAGCACCAGGACAAAGATAAAACTCATAGCCCCAGAAACCGTGTGGATGTTTGAGATGTGAAATCAGACGTGTATGCTGAGTATATTTCTGAGCGCCGATATGAGCGTTAATGATGCCTGCAGGGCGTGTGGGTAAATATTTCTGTTCCAGCCGCCCCTTCGGGTTCTGCACAAACGACTCGCAGCGGGAAAAAACGCCGCTTCAAAAGGAAATATGTCAAGAGCTTCAATACCGCTGCTTTAACAAGCTTGCATGTAGTCAAGCGTCTAGTTAATGGCTTCTTAATTTGACATTAAATCAGATTTTTTCCCCTGACAAAAAAAACATGCTCATAAAAATTACATTTGTTTATTGATTATATGCTTGCTGAAATATCAAAGTTGCTAACAACCGCACTGACCCTCGGAGTACATTTGATACCAAACGCTGTTTGTGAAGGTTCATACCCATACTCGCCCTCAGCACACAGGGTCTGGGGAAGAGCAATGTTAAGAGGTAAATAGTGGTCATTGTTTGATATACACTATGATTTAGATAAAGTTGCTTTTGTAAGTTACTTACAGCATCCACTTAAGAATACTTGCAAGACAGTATGTTTTAAATGTTATATGTTTTTATTTTGCACCGTTTACATATTTATAATTACTGAAACTTCCTTTTTTACAATGATTCTGTCACTTCTGGACCTACGTTATTGTTGTTTCTCTTCAGCGATATACATTTAATATATACATACATTTAATATATCAACCTATATTACCCTTGTATTCACTTGGGATTAAAGTCTATGAACACTTATTTATTAGTATCTGAGTAAACGGTGACATAGTAGCTGCAATACTTGCTGAGGCAACTGGAAGTGTTGAGGGGGCCGATGCTGTTGTAGCCAATACCAAGACCGATGTTCACTCATCCACTACTACTTAAAACAGGTTTTTGAAAAATTGTGCTTTTATTTCCCTGAGATATACAAATGCTTTATTTCTGTGCTTAAAAACTCTCCTCAGATGTTCCCTTGTGTTCAAAGCCCCAGTGAATAACATGAAAACCAGCAGAGACAGTCTGACCCTCTGAACGTACACGTTCTCACATTACCGCTGTTCTCTGCAAACGCTCGCTTACCGCATGAAAAATGAGTTATGCAGAATAAAGACGTTCCCTTTGACTAGCGCATTTCCAAAAAAGTATGTTGAGGATGTGAAGCAAGGGATACAGCCAACCTTTCAAGGTTTTTTTCCCCATTTTTCTTATTGCAAGAGCAATAAATATCAAAGTCGACAGGCCCTTCTCACAGTTACAAAGCCTACCTGTAACTGAGCTGGATAATTAGCAGCCCTGAAGATGATATATGACTTTCATTACCCTTTGGGACTGGAGACTAAATAAGGACAGAGCTAATTGCCATGCTAGGCGGTTTGGAGAGCTCCTGTGGAAGCTCTGATGTCCCAGTTGCGTTTTGCCTCAGGAGTCGCTCGGCAACCATAAATCACGCCCTGCTTACGGCTGAAGCAGCCCAGAGTCGTTGGCATTCAAAAAGCCGAGCGACCGCCTTCATCCCGCCCAATCACACGGCCAGTTCTGGTGCAGGCTCCGCCCCCCCAGCAGTACCGCTCCAGCTTGTATGAAAATGAGGCCCAGGTGGCAGAGGCCAGGTTCTGACGGGCTCACGCGAGGGTGCGAGTTCTGAGATGAAGGGAGAGAGGGAGAGAAAGTGTTCTGCAGCTACACCTAAACGGTAAGGACACGACCGCTGGGATCCAAAATGCAGACAAACTGTCTGCATTGGCCTTACCGTTTCCACTTTGTGCTCTGGTCCAAGCAGGGCTGGGGGGGGATCTCTCAAAAGGAGAACATGGGGGACCTGAACCATTTAAGTCGCTTTTAAAAGCAGTTAAGACTCATTAAACTGCCATTAGTGCCAGCATTCCTGTCTCAGGCCTGGAATTCACCCCGAGCAGGAGCGTCAGACACAGAGACAAGCACAGGAGCGTCAGACACAGAGACAAGCACAGGAGCGTCAGACACAGAGACAAGCACAGGAGCGAGACCAAGACAAGCAGGAGCGACCGAACAAGCACAGGACGTCAGACACAGAGACTCAGATGACAAGCACAGATTCCGTTCAGACACGAGACACAGCAGGAGCGTCAGACACAGAGACAAGCACAGGAGCGTCAGACACAGAGACAAGCACAGGAGCGTCAGACACAGAGACTCAGAGACAAGCACAGGAGTGTCAGACACAGAGACACAGAGACAAGCCTGGATCCTGTGCTTCTCTGCAGGAAACACACCCATTATGACATCACGTTCGGGAGACATTTTGCCTACTATTATTCGGATTACCTTCCCATCATGTAACTGATAATATCTAACCTTTCAACAATGAAGCAATTTATTTAAATTTATTAACATGTCAGCTGACAGTGTACATTACGGGTTTTAAATGCACTGAAAATGTCTTTTGTACCACTATTGATATTTTTTATTCTCAGCAAGCCTTGCCAAAGTTCATGTTGAAATATCTGCATTATAAATATCTGGCTGGGAACACAGGAAATGGCATCGTTTTGTACTCTTTTCGGTGAGAACTCTGAGCAGCCATTGACCGAGCCATTCAAGAGCTTCTCTCCAAACCCAGGCACAGACATTATCGCTGGTTCAATATTCACAGCTGCTATTGACCCTGCTCAAATAAACAGCTATTTCGTACGAATCTAGCGCAGTTAGCATGTGAGCGTCTGTGTGAAGCAGTCAGAATGCACTGAGCTCCTTCAGATGAAGACCCGTAGCCTTTAGCTCAGGCGCTAACCGTTTCTCATGTGCAGAGCAACTACAGATCAAAACCAGCAGCAAATCCAATCCCGTTACACCAAAATGTTTTAAATGCTTCAAGCCAATTAATATGACCAGATCGGCGTCTGCATTTCTTGTCTTTTATTCTGTTGTGATTTATATTTCCACTTCATGATTCTCAGACAGTGCGCGACCTTCCAGCTCAAAGCCCAGCGCTAACACAGCTAGCTCAAAGCCCAGCGCTAACGCAGCCAGCTCAAAGCCCAGCGCTAACGCAGCCAGCTCAAAGCCCAGCGCTAACGCAGCCAGCTCAAAGCCCAGCGCTAACGCAGCTAGCTCAAAGCCCAGCGCTAACACAGCTAACACAGCCAGCTCCAAGCCCAGCGCTAACGCAGCTAGCTCAAACCCAGCGCTAACGCAGAGCTCAGCGCTAACGCAGCTAGCTCAAAGAGCCACACGCTAACGCAGTCAGCGCCTAAGGCTGTGGTGGTGCATAAGAGCGGGCAGCCCCTCTGACTTGTGGACAGGGGGATGCTGAATGGGACGTGTAAACTCCAGCCCCGCCCACAGGCCTGGCCTCCCCATTCCTGGCCTCCCCCCATTCCCATTCCACCTCCCCCATCCCTGGGATCCGAATGAGGAAAACCAGCCCTGCGGCTGCTAGACTCTGGCTGAGCGCTCCGACTCCGTCTCCCGAGGATAATCAGGGTCCATTTACCTCGGTCATTCCTCATTAAACTGATTAATAACCACCTGCACGATCTACAAGTGCTCGCATTTACCATATTTACCAGCTCTGCCCGGTGGGATTTCACTGGTGCTGCTGCAGTGAGCAGTATGGCCCTCGCTCTGTTTATAGCGCATGTTCTCAGGCACACACAAACACAGCAGCCTAAGCAGCGCGTTTTCAGCTGTCCAGTGCTATCCCAGAGATGTACAGAATCATTCTGGCTTCCTCCTGTATGTCTGAATAAGGGCATCTGCCAGATAAACATAAATCAAAAGTTATCTGCACCATGACTTGCAGAGAAGTATATTGTCGAATAAATTATCTCCTCTCACCTAATTGGTTAAGAGAGAATTTATAAGCACACTAACATGATGGATGTCGTAACGAGGCCTTCCAACAGTCGCTCCACATTTAAAGACTCCACTGTGCTGTACAATACACGGCTGTACAGACGTTACAAGCTCACTACTTCAGGTACTGTGAATTGCATAAATAAAGTTCATTAATATTTCTCAATGAAACTTGGCAATCGCACACATGGCTAATGAATTCAAAAATAAATATTTCTGTATATGACCAAAATGATTACACAGAGCTGAAGACTTCTTGTGATGTTTGCAGATCTTCTGAAACTTTGTTGCATATTTTTCAGAAAGCATATTGCGTTGTTTTTTTTAAAAAAGTGTTCCAAATCAAAGTTGACGTACTCCAATAAATCAGCCAAATCATAAATCGATAACAAAATAGCAGTTAAATGATGACGAATGGCGCAGAAGCAGTAAAATAACACCATCCCAGCTCAGCAGGCCATTCATTTCATGGCTGTGCTAAATAAACAGACACATTTCTTCCACAGCCCCGATAAACCCAAAGAATAGTCCATCTGCTTCAGATCATTTTTAATTTCCTATTCTGTCTCATTCCCATTAGGTATTCTGCAGAGACGTTTGCAAAATTCTTTCATTTACCTCCTCCCATCTGTATTCAATTACTTTATTCCCAAACAGTTAGTTTGTGTTTCTCCTAAGCTCAGCATGAAATATCCCCACCTGTACCTTAAGCAAACGTTATGTATGTTTTATTATCTGTTAGAGTCCATGAGTCATTCCAACTCAATTGCATGTGCTGGACGACTTGGAGAGCAATCTGGTTTTGATGTTTTTTGGCTCCGCTAGAAAACACCTGCAGTATTCTCAGAGCTATTCTATTAACTGGGTAAAAGCCTCAGCAGATGTTCCAGAACCAGCAGGGATTCGAGGTCTGTCCTTGTGACTGGTTTAGTTTGTAAGCATGAAATATTTAAAAACAGAGAGCAGAGACCAATGATGTGTTTGGTCTAGCTTTTTACTAAATCATATATCATCACTCTGCTTTTGGGGTAAATAAACCCCCAAGAGCTGGAGGGGAATGCGTTTAAAGAGAACCCTGAAAAGACTGCTTTTTACACAAATGTGATTTAGCAAAGCCTGTGGAGACATCAGTTTCCAAAGGTGTTTTGTACAGTGAGGGATACTGAGGCCCATGGAGAGATCTGACATTGGGCCCCACCACCCCAGGCCATCCATTCCCCCTCCAGAACTACAGCACAATGTTCAGGGGGTCCAGACAGCCATGGCCCTTTTAGGGGTGCCCTATTGAAAGCTTTACAACTCCAGATGTAAGCATCAGAGACATCACAGGAAAATGGCTTAAATGAAGCAAGAAACTACTACCATGTATAATACTCATTTAGATTCGATTATATTCATACTTTAGGTAGAAATAAAGTGCCACAAATGCAATTATCTTTGGGAAAATGCAAAAATTGAAATTAAGTTTGAAATGCAATACTGAGAGATACAACTGAGACACTGAGAGAGGTACAACTATACATGTCCTAGATTAAAAGCTCATTGACCAAAAGGGAAATATGTGCAACCACTAAAGAGCTATGAAGCTAAACGTATGCAGTGTAGCCAGTGTCTCCAAAATGTCAAAACTGAGCTTCGTTGTAAATCTTAACATGATCATATATTTCACTACAAGTCAATCTGTTCTGACTCATAAAACCAACTTTTCATCATTTTCATGTAGGGATTGCTATCTTTTTATCAGTATCAGGGTCTAAGATATCTTTGGGTCCACAAACCAATACAAAACCTCTGAAATGCTTTTTTTAATAAAATTATGATGCTTAAGAGGAAATGTTGATTTTGGAGATGCTCTGGATCAGACATCACACATGTGGAATCCCAGCGTTAGAGAAAAGTGCAAAACTCCAGAAAAACACCAAATTTCATTGTGAGCGGTACAAATAAAAAAATAAAAAAAGAAGCAGGGCACTACGAGCCACTATACCGCGGACGCTGCCCAATATACACCAGCAATGCCACTATACAAACCCCTTGGCCTGTTAGCCCCCAACACAAAAGTTCTGAGCATCATTAGCAAAGACTAATAGTTCTCACTTACGAGGCACAGACATACGGTAATTTGTATCCTGACTAGACTTCATGGTTCCTCTGCTTCTGAAACACTTCCCAGAGAATTTTCTTTAGCCATGCTGATGAGTTGGCAAAATGAATAAAAAATTTTTAGATTTTAAAATATTTAAGATTTTAATCCTTTTAGAAGCTCCGTATTTGGCATAGTTATCGTGTATAATAATAAACCTAGGACACATAACGACTTGCATTTTTAGCTCTGCGGATAATGTAAGGTGTGGCTGCAGAAACTGCATCTTACACTGGTAGCTGAGGGTACATCTTAATTACAACTATGTGGATTTCGCAAAACAAATATTATACTCAAACGTTTACATCTTAATGGAAAACAGTACAAAATAACCGCAGGTGTAAGTTCAGCCTTATCCTTCACTGGTAGGGCCCAGGTCCCATTAATTAACAGCTATTATATAATTATATATTTCAGAAGTTCCTGGCAGTGGCTGAAGGGTCTTTTGTGAAATACTGCGCAGCACAGAGGACGTTCCATTAGTGTGATGATCACGCTTCCAGTCCGTAAACCCACACGAGTGTGTCAGGGGTTCCATCTCCTAAAGCAAGCATTAAAATTTTACATTTATTTGCAGGCTAAGTTACTGAAGGCAGTGTGCAGCCACACAAGCGCAGAGGGTACTGCCGCTTCGCGATGGATAGCCAGCAGTAGCCCTGCAGTGGGGGGGGCATCCTGAAAGTAGCCAATGACACAGGCCGCTGCCACCACCGCCACCGACAGAACAGAGTGAACTGAGTCACCAGCACTGCTCACCTGTGAGCTCCCCTCTGCGGAGCAGGAGATATAACCCGCTGACTGCAGGTTTGAGTCCAAGACGGACACAGTTATGTGCCCCATCAACAATGAGCACAGCTTCCAGGTTGATGGGACAGGATATCCTGTCATTCTGTCTGAGGGCATTTACTGTACAGATAAATACATAAATGAGTCTCCTTCGCGAGATTAATAAGTAGGTAATATCTCTACCACTGCTTGATTAATGTGACACTTGTCAGATAGCAATGACAGTGTTGCTAACCACTGCATGGATAATAAGGCTCTCCTGACTGGAGGAGTTTCTAGCTCAGTATTTAACTGTAAATGCCAGTGGCTGATCATTAGTCTCAGTGAAGCAAGCAGCTGACAGTAGGTCCCAAGGAACAGTTCTGCTTAACAAACGCATGGCTTCTTTCTGTCAAACTCATATTCTCAGCCTGTGTGGGTTTTGTGCTGAACTGGGATCAGTTTTATAAGGTTGGGATTTATGGACATGTGAAGAACAATCCCAGGTCAGCTCTCCTCCTTTAAGCATAAAAATATGGGCCCTGTTCCTCTATGCCAGGGGTCCACCACCCTGGTCTAGGAGAGCCACAGGATCTGCTGGTTTTCACTGTTACTCTGCACTTAATTAATAAATTAAAGCACTTCATAACACGGTGAACTCACCTGGTTACGTGGTCTGTGTGCCGCTCTAAAGGTGAAAACCAGCAGAGCCTGTGGCTCTCCAGGACCAGAGTCTCTTAATGCCAATTCCAAGGGACATCCGCAGTTCAAGTGTATGCACATGACAAGCTAGTGCTCCAGAGGATCTTACATGTCCTAGCAGTAAGCCAATGCATGCGATCCTACAAACACAAAATGTATAAATACTATCCATCTTGTGAACTGCTCATGTGATTTTCCACTGTGAAACAAGCTTCCTTTTGTGCCTCATGCCTTGTTTTCTTTCACTACCTGCAGAGAAAACATCACCTCCAGGCCCTAGTAACTGAATTTCACTGAACAGCAAAGAGAGAAAAATGTTGTGATTGGATTCTGGAGTTAGCAATGCAATGACCTTGATTATGTTAAATGGACAACGTTTTAAAATAAATTGAGCTCACCACTTTTGAATTTAATCAAATAATACTTGTTAGGAAAATTACTATTACATTACTGTACCTAAATGACCACAGATTTCAGACACATGTTTTGTCAGAGTTGACCTTTCTGGATGCCTCCAACATCAGATTGTAAGGTGCCTTCTGTGGTTCTCAACCCGGCACAGGTGGACCAAATTCTCAAAAAGTCAAGTGGCATATATAAAATGAGTCTCATTAATAAACTCATTTAGTACATAAGATGAGATATCAGTGCATCTATAATCAAATTGACGCCATCATATATAATGTGAATGGAAAAAAAGGTGAGGGATTTTTAAACATTTGCTTGAAGTGAAAGGGGGGCTTTCTCTCTCTTGTGGAAACCAGCTAGAGATTCAGGTTGATCGGGGACACCAAGCTAACCAAGTAAGAGTAAGCCACAGTAGCTAGCCTTTTAGTTGGATAGCAATGCTAGTCCAAGGGACACAACATAACATAGCCTTAAAAGTTACACAATTGAAACACTTAATTTCAATTGCCTGAATTCCATGTTGATATCCATCCATCCATTTTCTAAACTGCTTATTCCTGGACTACGGTGGGAGATGAAGTGGGGGGGGGTGGGGTGCGGAAGGCTATCCCAGCATGCAGTGGGCGAGAGGCATGAATACACCGTTCAGTCACACATTCATACCTACAGGCTACCTACGAGTCTCCAGTTAGCCGACAGGATGTCTTTGGGCTGTGGGAGGAGACCGGGGTACCCGGAGGACATCCGCGTGGACACAGGGGAACATGCAAACCCCACACAGACAGCCCCCGGACCTTCTAGCCTTCTTGCTGTGAGGCAACAGTGCTAGTGACTGCACCACCGTGCCACCCCCCATTTTAATACTGTGCGATGAGTGGAAATAGTTTTAACAGTAAAGACAGAATGGATGTCCTTAGTGCAAGCAGCCTGGTGCTGCCCTGCTGCATAACCACACATGAGCACATGGAAAGCACAGGCTGGCCATCAGGAACGGGTTCTGTGGATGTTCAGATGGTATAAAAGGAAAGAGAAGCTAAGCTATCATATTCGCGCTTCTTTATATTGGGGTTGTTCTTATTCTGCTGTGGCAGATTCACTGCGCTGGCAGGAACACCCCTCATGAATAATTAATCAGGTGGTGGGGCCTGTTCCAAGGCAGAATGGAAATATAAATAGAACAGAAACTCTGCATAACTCATATGAATCATAGTTTTTTCAAAAGAGATTCACTGTTGAGTACTCCACAATCAGGCAATGCTTGTAAATATTATCTCTCCACAGCATAAAAAATAGAACACACCATTTTGAAGATGTTGGCCTTTGTAGGGGCCTTACAAACAAAAAATGCTATTTTATTATCCCCTTGGGTCTATTTTATATCAGTTTAGAAATAATTATTTTCCAAAAATATCAGCAGCCCATAAAATAAGCGACCATGTTGGTGAAAGAAACAAGCCGTATTGTGCAGAGAACCTGTCTATTTCTGTGTCTGTTAGCGCAGCCACCAGAATATAAAACCATAAACAGACCCTGAGCCCAGGAAGCAGGGCCTGTGAGCGCACGCCTCGTCACATTGGCTCCATTGTTAAGCTGGGCATGTAGCTGTCCACAGAACGCCTCTCCAGGCGGCGTAGGAATACAAATTCCTAACGGTAATTTAACAATGGCTCACAGTTACTCTGATGCTACCTAGGGGTCCTCATTACAGGTCTCATTGTTGTTAGCCTGAATAGTTTTATGAGAACATTTCTGTTGACTATTGAAAACTACACTTGAGTTGTCACAACAGTAGGTGCCGAATGTAAAGAAATGTAAAGTATTGCAGGAAACTACAATTCCCATAGCACAAAGCCCCAGTTTAATCAGTGCACAGCATGGTGGCAGCACAAAATGGCATGCTCCCTGCTGGGCTGTGACCGCAGTATCAGAGATCCTCACCCCCAGGATCTCCGCCATCTTGGCTTTCTTGAACAGAGCTGTGTCTGAGATTAATGGGCTGGCCTTAACGCAGCAGCTCCCTGCAGGGCTGGCGTGGGTCATTTCAGTCTGCTGTCCTTACAGTTGAGTCAGTTTTGAAGGTCAGGGGTCAAAGCCACACATTACACGTGTCCTCTGGCAATTACCCACTCCACGATCAAATGGCATAAAAAATGCCAACATCTCACATTTGTTAGTTGGGTTTGTTTACCTCGCTGAGGATAAGAAGCGCTCGTATAAAAACGATCAATCAAAGTAGTGCAGTTAGCACCAGGCTGGGGGGAAACTGGAGAGGCACCAGCACATGCCAGCCGAAGGATCGCCTTTCCGAAATGCATGTCCGGGGCCTGCAGGCCCGACAGCCCCGCCCGCCACCTGCCAGTCAGCCACCTGGCCTGCTGATTTAGGGCCTGAGTAATCTTACTGAGCAGGGCCCGACAAGAGCGCGTTCTCTCACACGCAGAGGCGCTGCACCGCGCTGAGGCGGCTTTAAAAGCCAAGGCCGCCGCGTGAGTGACAGCTGTAAATGTTTAAGGCCGTGGTTATCACTTTTCAAAAGAGCCCCCCCTGTCAATATCGCAGGCTGCAAAATCAATAAAGCAGATTTATGTTGTGCGGGAGATTATCTGGACCCAGATCTTTTTTGCATCGCATTCTCAATGCTTTCCACATAAAAGAAAATGACATAATAAAGCACCCCGCCCGACACAGTGCTCACAGCTCCCAGTCCTCTGGAGTTCTCACATACCGCTTTTCATTTTCATTTTTCCAGGCTGGTGCCATTAATCTTTGAGCAGCGTTTAAAAACAACCTTCAGGACACTCTTTAAAAGCATCACAGTCTTTCTACCTTTTCAAGTTACAAGGTCTTTGACTTAAACATTATCACCTCTGAAAACTGTAATTCTCCCTGTGTCAAAAGTCAATGCGACTGCATCTTACATTTCGAAGAGAAACCTTTTATGTTTTATATTCAGAAATCCATGAACACTAAAACACTAAGAAATATGAAAAGCGGGTGAATATATGTTGATTAACCATCCTCTAGGTTGCAACATGGCTAAGCAATCACTTATAAGGCAAAGTGCAAAAAAACACACATTTATAATACAGTAGACACTAACAAGAACAACATACAGTCGGGGGGGGGGGCGATTTTCAAAGGAGATCTCTACAGGTCACGTACACGTTGGCTGAGCACCAGTGTGCCATGCAGGCCTACTTACAATTCAGTAATAACGGCCAGGTCTATTGTGCCAACCCAATGCCTCCGACACACTTGCTGCATTCACTTCTATGTGTTTTGATTAAACATTAGCATTGTTGGACAGAAGATTTTTCCATATAAATACTTGCCTTTTGTTAGACACTCAAAGGCTGATTGAGCATATTTGGAGACATGAGGTTCATCTGTATGAATTCAATTACATAACATAATAAATATTAATACTGACAAGAGTCACAACAAAAGCATTTCTGAGGACAATGACAACGTTAAAAAAAGGTCAAATGAGCCAGGGAAAGCTCAAAAAGACGAGCAAAAGGAGGTGAAACAGACGAGCGAGAGGAGCTGAAACAGACGAGCGAGAGGAGGTGAAACAGACGAGCGAGAGGAGGTGAAACAGACGAGCGAGAGGAGGTGAAACAGACGAGCGAGAGGAGGTGAAACAGACGAGCGAGAGGAGGTGAAACAGACGAGCGAGAGGAGCTGAAACAGACGAGCGAGAGGTGAAATAGACGAGCGAGAGGAGGTGAAACAGACGAGCGAGAGGAGGTGAAACAGACGAGCGAGAGGAGGTGAAACAGATGAGCGAAAGGAGCTGAAACAGACGAGCGAGAGGAGGTAGAAAAGACGAGCGAGAGGAGGTGAAACAGACGAGCGAGAGGAGGTGAAACAGACGAGCGAGAGGAGCTGAAACAGACGAGCGAGAGGAGGTGAAACAGACGAGCGAGAGGAGGTGAAACAGACGAGCGAGAGGAGGTGAAACAGACGAGCGAGAGGAGCTGAAACAGACGAGCGAGAGGAGCTGAAACAGACGAGCGAGAGGAGGTGAAACAGACGAGCGAGAGGAGGTGAAACAGACGAGCGAGAGGAGGTGAAACAGACGAGCGAGAGGTGAAACAGACGAGCGAGAGGAGGTGAAACAGACGAGCGAGAGGAGGTGAAACAGACGAGCGAGAGGAGCTGAAACAGACGAGCGAGAGGAGGTGAAACAGACGAGCGAAAGGAGGTGAAACAGACGAGCGAGAGGAGGTGAAACAGACGAGCGAGAGGAGCTGAAACAGACGAGCGAGAGGAGGTGAAACAGACGAGCGAGAGGAGGTGAAACAGACGAGAGAGAGGAGGTGAAACAGACGAGCGAGAGGAGCTGAAACAGACGAGAGAGAGGAGGTGAAACAGACGAGCGAAAGGAGGTGAAACAGACGAGCGAGAGGAGGTGAAACAGACGAGCGAGAGGAGCTGAAACAGACGAGCGAGAGGAGGTGAAACAGACGAGCGAGAGGAGGTGAAACAGACGAGCGAGAGGAGGTGAAACAGACGAGCGAGAGGAGGTGAAACAGACGAGAGAGAGGAGGTGAAACAGACGAGCGAGAGGAGGTGAAACAGACGAGCGAGAGGAGGTGAAACAGACGAGCGAGAGGAGGTGAAACAGACTCTCCACGCAGCGGTTTCCCCTGTGAGCAGTTTCAGCTCTGATTTAGGGGCAGGGCACTGAACTGGCTATAAAACGAAATGCTTCACAAGGAATAAAAAGGGATATTATCAATATGAATGTGTGCTAATTTGAAAATTCAATACTCTAAAGGTTGGGAGAAAACATTATCAATAGAGTAATTAATCTCAGAAGAGAGAGATAATGGTAAGCAAAGTCACATTACGCCGTTAGCATTCGGGTAAACGTTCCCATGCACGGTTATTTCAGCAATCCCATAAAACACCACAGGGCAGAAAAACCGCCCAGGCATTCATTCATTTCTCCCCTCCTTCTTATTTGTCTTTTTATATAAGTGGCAGTTTTTCTAATTGCATTTATCACTAAATCCCACTTAAGTTCTTTAAGCATATTTATTATTGCACTAACAAGGTCTAAATTATTAAACCTTAATGATGTAGGCTCCAAAAATATGTTGTCCTTTATTTTCTCCACGGAGAATCAATGTTATACATTAGCAGTATAAATTAAGCAATACGTCTCCCCGGCACGCTGCTGCATTGGACTCGCTCTCTCAGTGAGATATATACTCACAGCTGAGTTTGCTCTAGGTCTCCTCGCAAAGGATGATTCAGTTCATTTTAATGGAAGGGCTCAGGGTTGGTAATGGCTTCTCTGATGCATCTGTGCTAAAGACAACATGCATGAGAGAACAGGCAAACAGCTCAACTCAAAGCCCTGTGCGCTTCATTTCACTGGATGTGTCAAGATATCGAGATGATTAAAAATGAAGCACTGATTGACATCGCTCATTGATTGGTCGTTTACATTTAGACAAAAGATGAATCTAATGCACATGCTTAATCAAAAGGTTGCTTTAATCTGACGTAAAAATATTTTCCACAGTGCAGTGCTTTTCGGGGGGGCTAGACTACTGTCAAACACAGATTGTTCCTCCATTCCAAATTAAATAGTATCAAGGGTCAGATTCACCAAGCATGCACACAGGATGCGAATGCACACAAAAGCATCATCTAGCACAGTAAAGAGTAAAGAACCTGTCTGTCGTCACTAACCAAATTATACTGGATAAGAGCATCTGCTAAATGCCATAAATGTGACGTAATGTGACCAGAAGGAAATACTGTGGACTTCTGAGAGTACAAATATTTTATTGGGAAGATCCACTTCAGAGATGTCTTAGAGGAGACAAAGAATCTGGACTCCAACAGTATGCATCACTAAAGACAGTGGATGATATAAAAGAGAACCTGGTGCCAAACGAGCCTGTCATTCCTGCAGCGCTATGTGACCTGTCCTCGCTTCTGGCTCACAGATAATCAAGGTTTACAAGAATATCCTCATTTAATGATTTTCATTTTCCAGTGTGGTACAGTATGTGATATTCTGAAATCAAAAGATTTTATTGCAACCTTCGTAAGACAAGCATTTCATATTTAATAGAATTATTTGAACGTATGTTCTGCAGCATAACCACTTTTAGTAGGCAAATACCCCTCCAAATCAATAATTTTGTTTTTGCAACTCATGTGGATTTTGGCTGACATAACACATTCTCCCCTAATTATTTCTATTGCTTTGAAGAGCTGACATGGTTTTCATTTTCTTTGTCCATTTTGAGACTCGCTAACCGATGAGCTCTCGACTGTCACAGGTCCTTCTTGTTTATTTAGCTTTCCAATGGCAGAAAAGCATTTCCTCATTAGAGGGGAGATATACGGCAGGGAATCCACGCGTGGAGCTGTTTAGAGCAGGAAGGAGAGAGAGACTGATGCTGTAGCTCCTCATCTTTCACGACCAGCTGAGTACAAAAGCAGGGGGGGTAAAGACACCCAACCCAATTTACAAACAGCACCTCCCCACCTGCACCCGCGCTGAGCTTGCCGAGCAGCACCTCCGCCCCTGCACCCGCGCCGAGCTCGCCGAGCAGCACCTCCGCCCCTGCACCCGCGCCGAGCTCGCCGAGCAGCACCTCCGCCCCTGCACCCGCGCTGAGCTCGCCGAGCAGCACCTCCGCCCCTGCACCCGCGCTGAGCTCGCTGAGCTCGCCGAGCAGCACCTCCGCCCCTGCACCCGCGCTGAGCTCGCCGAGCAGCACCTCCGCCCCTGCACCCGCGCTGAGCTCGCCGAGCAGCACTCCGGCATTCCAGAGCGGCGCGGGGTGCGTTTTTGCCCCTTTTCATTTAAGAAGCAGCACTGCGTGTTTCACACAGGAAGGCGTCTGAATGTCTACCAGTGTCATAAGAGAACTTCGTCTTCCAAATGATCATAAATTGGCCTCGTAGCCTGGCCCAATTAAAGCTGAAATATGGTGGGGAGTGAGTGCGGGGGGGGGGGGGGGGGCGGGAGTGTGGAGGCTGGGGGGGGAGTGCGGAGGCTGGGGGGGCAGTTCTGCAGAGGCTGGGGGGGAGTGCGGAGGCTCGGGGGGGGGTGTGGAGGCTCACGGGGGTGGGGGGGGGGGGGGTGGATTGCGGAGGCTGGGGGGGAGTGCACAGGCTGGGGGGGGGGGTGAATGCGGAGGCTGGGGGAGGGAACTGTGGAGGCGGGGGGGTGCGGGACTGCGGAGGGGCTGGGAGAGAGAGCAGAGGCTTGGGGGGGGGGGGGCTGCAGAGGCTGGGGGCAGATCGCAGGAGTGATGTGTGGAGAGAGCAGTTGTGCTTATGCAGCAGAAAAGAGGGCAGTGACTGGAGGATAGCGAGGCAGAATTACAGGACGATAAATAAATACTCCCGGATGGATCCTCCTCCAAAGACCATACATCACCGGGCTGGGAAACAACAAGATAGATCAGCGCTCTGCAGCCAGGGTGTGAACATTTAAGTAAGCGCCACAAAATGCAGTACCTGAGTCCCAGAGACAGGTCTGAAACTCATTAGCCGCAGGACTCATTTCATATGGAATGCACCTGCATATAAAATATGAATAACTCCTTTCTTTTGACATTATTTTGTGCAATACAATTCATTTTTGGTAAATAGATGAGCAATTAATGGCCTAATTAAGACACAAAGAATATGGATATAATGCTACTGCTATCAATTACAACTAAAGTGGATTCAATGGGGCAGGAAAACAGTTTCTGGACGATAATGCTACAATTTTATTAGAGCCAGAGATGCTTGCATAAGACAGCACCCAAAATCCTATCTCAGAATGAAAATGTACTCACAATGTACGCTCCAGCAGGCTGCCTAAATTATGCACAGTATAATTACAGAACAATCGAGCATTTGAACATTCATTATTATTTGCCCTGCATTCGGGAGCCATAAATTCATAGAGATACATGATGACAAAGTGCATTTCATTAGGGAATCGCGTCTCTTCTTTCCTGAGTGGCTGGCCCAAGCTGCAGCACATTTCTTGGCCCAAAAAACACGCCCCAGGAGCGGCTCACGGTTCCGACAGGATATGAGAGCTCACGCCCGTCTGCCGAAACGTACAACATCAGTCACTCGCCGCCAGGATTGATTTTCATCTCCTCCAAATACAACACATGCAACGCAAGCCAAGGACGTTCCCCTGGTCAAGTAATGACAATCGTCTGAAAGAATGGGCTCGACAACATTTCAGAAAAGTTAGGCGGCCGTCTGTAATGAATTCCAGGCTGATGACAGATTGATAGATTCCCATTCTTCAGAGAGGACTCTGTAGCCGCAATTTCATTGACAAGAAATGAATTTTGGGGGGGGTGGGAAATAAATTCTGTGTGATCAGCAAGGTTTCAGACAATCATGGCCCGAGTGAAGACGGCGCCATATCTATAAGTCATTTTGTTTTATGGGCCATTAGGATCTCCAGAGAAAGGCTGCATGGAGACTGCCGCTTTCCGTCCAAATTAAAACGTCAGAGAAAAAGAAATAGAACAAAACAGAGAATCTGCTATTAATTACACGGCCATAAAAATTCAATAATCAGGCAGCGAGCCTGCTTTCTGCACAGTCGTTTCTGATTGCAACTGACTAGAACAGACACATTCATCTTTTCAAATGAGTTTTTAAACCTAAAAGGGATATACAGGGATGTGCTATTATGGTGTTCGCAAGTCTGAAAATAGAAGCCTAGCCAAAGTCTGTGCAAACACAGCTGCCCAGAGAAGTGCAGTTTTTGGAGAACAGGTGCTACGGGCTCTTTTACTCACAAACAAGCAACAATATAAAAACATAAAAGGCCAAAAGCAGATAAATAAGGACATGACAGAAAAGGCTCCCTTTCTCAGACATTTAATTTTCGTCAGAAATGCTGAAACAAGTTCTGAAGCAATTTAATGTCCTGTTTCTCAGTCTGAAGTTTACATGTGGCTCGCATACTGATATACACTAATAATAGTATATTAATATACACTAATCGCAGCGTATTAATATACACTAATCATAGCATATTAATATACACAAATCATCCTGAAAGAGCTGATGGACAGCTTGTAAATAACCACATGAACATATGAGAACATATACAGAAGTGTAGCTAGTTGGCTAGACATATACCACATTAACCTTTTCTGGAGGACTACTCAGCCTAGAAACTAGCTACGATTTTGGAGTAGAGTATTATAGCTATATTCTGCTAGCCGCTTCTCACTCCTCTCCATGGATGTTAGCTAGCTAGCGACAAGCACTGCTATTTATAGTGGACTAGCGGTAGTAATGATGGTTACCTACAACAGTTCAGAAGTACAGTGCTTACTTTAATGCTGCCTGTTTGCTGAACAAATGCAATAAGTACAGTAATTACATGGATAGAACCGAGCTCCAATTTCCATTATATATACAGTAAAAACCGCATGTGCATGTTGTCTGTACTGATGTACGCATCTGCCAGACCTGATTGTCATCTTGCTGTGTTCATGTTTTTGTATCATGTATGTATGTTTTTGCTCCATGGAATGAAGTTCTATTGATTTGAGCTGAACTGAATATCTTCAGTAACTTTACCACAATCTATACGTTCAAGCTAATCTGCCCCGTTGAATGACTGCATATACCTAGGGAGTAGAATTTGCCAAAACCAGACCACATCCTCAGCGGGAAGCGTGACTGCTAATGAGGTTGGGAGCTTTCAGAGCGGGGGAGGTCGCCCTCGGAACCAAGGTAGGAACACCGGGAAGTCATCAACACGAGAATTCATTACAGAATACCGTTAAATTACATCACACTGTCTGGTCAGGACCACAAATCAGACCTGTGCAAATTATTTGAAAACCGGACAATACAGACAAACCCGGACATCTGGCAACCCTAAATATACTACCTGTCAAATATGTTTCACTAATGGCAGCAGCACAGATGTGTGTTGTGTCTACACTGGCGATATTGTTTTCAGTGTAAAAAGCCAAGTTACTCACATACACAAAGGATACACTCTAAACATCTTTAAAAAAGGATATTCTTAAAATCTTTCTGTTTACCAACTCATTGCTACAGAAATGATGCTGGGTATTATAACTAGACCTCTGTACTGTATACAGCACCTTTGTGAATAATGCAAGTGCTTATATGATTATGGTGTCCCAAACATAATTAAGGGGATACATTAAAGCATTTAAATGGAATGAAATAAATAGCACTACATACAAAATTCTGAAATCACAATAGGTAGGAGTAGTCAAGGCATTTGTCATATAAAGACTAATACTAATCATTCCAAAGCCTCCACTTGCACGACGCTCATGCACATGCCTACAAGCCTCCGACTATTTCAGACATTACAAGCCACAGAGCGTACTTCAGGAGAGCTAGAAGAGGTGCATCGTTAGCGACCGCGACTTTAATATTCTAAAAACCATACGTCCATGGAGTCATAGGATTACTCTGAGATCCCTCATTTTGAAAAGCACAGTTTTCTAAGTGAAAGAAAGCAGTGGATAATTGCTCCTAATGATTGTATGAATAATACACACACAATGAACGTGTCAGTAGAAATCCAATAATATAACTGTCTTTAATGTGCAGGAAGATACGGAATAATGTGGATTTCATTGAATTCCCTGTCAGCCAGTCCAGATACAAATCCGTGAATAGTGGCGTGGTTAATGTTGTGGTTAGTGGCATGGTCAGTGGCGAAACACTGTAGGTGTTTCTGTATGTAAATACAGGGTTAGGGTAGGGCAGCCCTGCTGTAGGTGTTTCTGTATGTAAATACAGGGTTAGGGTAGGGCAGCCCTGCTGTAGGTGTTTCTGTATGTAAATAACAGGATATGGGCCTAGCTTTAGAGAGCTAATGCTTCACAGACACGAGCCACACTAAGGTTGGGAGAGTAGGTGTCAGCATTTTTATATTTTTTATACATATTCTGTACTGAGTATTACAATTGTTTTTTAAAGGATGGAAATGGCAAGCAACTACACTTCCCTAAACCTGGATACCTCCACACACTGAAGAGACACTGCTGAACAAAAAGTGTACGCCTCAGAAATATATTTCACTGTTCAGGTATTCACTGTAAATATTCTCACCTCAATGAATCAAGAGGCTGATCTCTGTAGAGGAAAAAAAATCAGTCCTTTGGTGGAGTGTCTGGTGGAGTTAATTATATGCAGTAATCTGAACAAATTATTTTATGATAAGCACCGCTAATGAACCCTACTTGAGAAAAATTGATTACAGCCCCAACAAGAGCTTCCATTTCTTTCCTCCTTTCCACAGACTCTTTCCATTCGTTCAACCCAAGCTTTAAAGTTGGGGATGGTTTTGAAAGCATGGCTAACGTGCTAACGTGACAACGGGAGAACACACAGGTTTCTACATGGTGTATTTGTTTCAGTTAATTGTGTATTTTTGCTGGATAAATGAACTTTCATCCAGCTGAATCGCCATGGGATCAAAACATCGTTTTCCTTTCATTTCTCAACACTTTTGGGCGCATTATGCAATGTGAACATCAGCATTCATAGATTAGGCATTACATTACATTTATTTGGCAGATGCTTTTATCCAAAGCGATGTACAAAAGCACATTTCATGGTCATGGACAACTAAAAAACATAGGCCAACTTGCATTAAGTTTTTAATGAATTGCAATTACTGTTGTTTTTTTTACACAACATTTGTAAATTCACCACAGTATTATACTTCCAATTGGAAAATATAATAAACATAATTAATGCAGATGACAGTATCACTCATGGTATGTAAAAACATTTTGGACAAAAGGAATCATTATATTATGAAATCAATAGTTTAAAATTTAGATTGTCTCCAAAGAATGGAACCTTTTCTGCTCTCCCTGATTAAGGAGAAACCAAAACCTAATAAAAAAAACAAGGATACTTCACATTTAGTTTTTCTTTGCAAAGCATTAAGTACCAATTCATTTGACAGCAATGCACATTCTGCAACATTTTCTGAAATACCTTTAAGTATGCACATACACAAGCTCATTTTTAATCTAGATTTGTTTACAAGCAATGAAAAACAGCTGCCATTATCAAGGAAATGTTAATGTTCAGTTATGATTTTGCATTTTCTTACTCACAAGCCAGCATATTGGCCAGAGCCAGGATTTTACTTTCATTGATTTTAGGGTCACTTTAAAACAAGCACTGTATTTTTTGTTTTTATTTAATGTAAACATCAAATTATTAGAATTACTTTTGAAATAATTTAACCTTCTGCTGTAAACAGGAATAAAACATATTTAACTATACTGGCTTGAAGCATAGTCTAATCTGTGTTGGCATTAAAATGGTTGTTCTACTGATTGTAATGTCAAACTTCATTGAACATTACCCTTTCATATCACAAATGTCTGCTGAAGGACAAGCGGCTTCATCATACTTTATTTTAATAGCTATAGAGTAAATATATATAGATAGCGTATATGAGAATGGTCTAAAGCTGCTGTCACCATTTCACTATGATCAGAGGGATCAGAGAGGACACAAAATGTCCGCCCGCTAAAGAGGGGTAAAGCAAGCTGGAGAGTGCGGGGTCCGGAGGAGTTTTCATTTAAGGAATGCTGCAGAGCGGTATTTCACCGGCGTCCTGTTCCCTGGCATTATCCCGGTAAACATTCGGGGCACTAATGTGATATACGCGCTCGTCCCGCGCCAGCCTGATGGAGGAACGGCGGGGAGAGGGAACAGGGACGGATATTTATGGCCCCCCAGCACACAGAATGTGTGTGATTATCAGGCCTCGCCGAAAGCCGCGGGGGGAAGCGATCCAGCAAATTACCCCGTTCCCCGAGACGAGGAGGCGGCCGGCGCCGCGACTTACTGCCGCGGTTTGGGCCCCGTCTGCCCACCCGTCCGCTGTCATTTATCCACGTTTGATTTTTTGTTGCTGTCGTTTCGCAAATTTCCACTCCGTCACTGGACGACGGTGTGCGCGAGCGAGTCGGATCCGATTCATCAATTTACGCTTCTCCTGGACGGGCCCCGAGATCGCGGCGACCGGGCCCGGCGATGTCGTTCGGTCGTTTGATATTCAGAGTTCTGAATAAATCCTGATAAACAGCCATGTTAGCGTTACGCGTTTAAATTATTGTTCAGCTCCTAATTTGGGTGTAATCTCCATGTGCATTTCCCGAGCGCGTAAAACCTTCCTGTTGTTAACTGATCAGCGAGATGGCGACTGAAATTCAGAAAGCCAGCGCGCTTTATCGATCCCGCCGGGGTGCTTTCGCTCCTGCGGTCGTACGTTTTTTCCGTTCCCTCACAGCCAAGTGAGCGGCACATTTTAAGCCCGCGTATTATCATATGTACGCTGGGTTATTGTTACGCGGCTCAGTGATTTAATAAGGGGCAGCATGACTTGTGTACCCTGGAGGAAGCAGGAGGCTTTGGGCCTGCAGACCCACATTTATACCCTCACACTGAAGGCATATGTACGCTTGATGTGCCACGGGTGAAAGCCATTGTTTATCCACTACTGCATGAACATCCTTGACAACGCTCTTAAAGGGAGGTGTAATTATCAGTTTCATGGCGGACATTCACAGGTGCAGCTCTGGAGAATGGATTCACTTAGTATTCAAAGGATGGGAGCAGGCTACTGAAGGGTATACAGTACGCCTCAGTTCATGTGTGTAATGTGTCTGAAATGCAGCAGGCCTCGGAGCAGGGCTAAAATGTGTCTGAAATGCAGCAGGCCTCGGAGCAGGGCTAAAATGTGTCTGAAATGCAGCAGGCCTCGGAGCAGGGCTAAAATGTGTCTGAAATGCAGCAGGCTTCGGAGCAGGGCTAAAATGTGTCTGAAATGCAGTAGGCCTCGGGGCAGACCTGAAATGGGCTCCACTCTTGCTTACAGCAGAGGTTTCACCACAGAGTCAATTAAGACTCAAAAATGGAGGCTAGAGTTCTGGTATATGAATAACACTCACTCTGTCAGAGCAACACCTGAGACTTTAAAACAAAAAGAGACGCACCATCATTCTGATGCTTGTTAGTCAAGTCATTTCATTGGACAGGCCTGTGACAACTCCTTCCAGAAGGCAAGTGACAGGTTGGTGAACAAACAGAGAAATCATGTGCAGTCCTGCAAATTTTTTGGGAAGGGTCCCTGAGGTCACCTTCCTTGACAAGGTAAAGCCTCTTCTTCTAGAAGACACTGGAGAAGCAGCATGTTATTTTGATGGACAGCTGCAGAGATAAGAAAGGTCACAATTCCTCCAGCAGAAACAGGAAACTGGAGCCTCGTTTGTAAGTAAGGACGTTGAAATGCATGTGAAAAATAAGGCCATCACTGAACCAACCACCCCATCCCCCCCACTCTCACCCCCACCCCCACCGACACCCCCCCACCCCTACACCCCCAGCCCCAGCCCGGACCCCACCCGGGGCTGTTTTCAGATTAAAATAACTGAATGCCTAAAATACAGGGGGCCCATTTTCATACTGTAGAACATTTGTATTCTTACACAGGATGGATTAGTTACTGTTGACCATACATGAAAAAAGACCTGCAGTGTATAAAACTGTAACATGATGTCAAGTGTTGCCCATACAGGGACAATGACATGGAGGGACAGGAAATGCTAACTGCTGCCGGCTTCTCTCCCACCAAGACTCCAAACACAGGGCTTCCTGTCTGAACTACCCAGAGCCAGCCAGAGAAAACCACTGTCTCTCAGAACAAAAACCCTCCAGAGCCAGCAGTATCTCCCCACCTTCTCCAGACCCAGCGGTATCTCACCACCTTCTCCAGACCCAGCGACCCAGCAGTATCTCACCACCTTCTCCAGACCCAGCGACCCAGCAGTATCTCACCACCTTCTCCAGACCCAGCGGTATCTCACCACCTTCTCCAGACCCAGCAGTATCTCACCACCTTCTCCAGACCCAGCAACCCAGCAGTATCTCCCCCACCTTCTCCAGACCCAGCGGTATATCACCGCCTTCTCCCAATACTGATGTATTGCACTTGTCTGACAGGGAGAGCAGGAGTAAAACCGTTGCGCATGCCAAATTACATTTTACAAGCAGCACCTTAATCAGCCTCAAGCCAGCTGCCTATAAATCCCCAAGTTGTCTCATACAGCTTGAAGGAGAGGATATAGGGCTCTGTGCACAGCCAATAGGGGGATCCACAGCCCATAGGGGGAGCCACAGTATGGCTGTATGGCTTGTATGGCTTCCCTGTTACTGAAAGAACAAGCTTTCCACCTCCTAGAACTCCACATGTGGCTCTTGGCCACAGTCCATGGAGGCCTATGTGGAATGACTCCACAGCTGAGCTGTGTCTACCACCTGCATTTTACTAAATAATGGTTTTCAAGTTCACAATTTAATGGACCCAGATGCACATTTTCAATCTTCAATTATGTTGATGTTCACAGATCTTTCACAGGGCATGTTCTCAAAGTGTGAAAAATACACGATTCAGAAAACTTATATACTATGTACAGTATAAAGCCAATGTTAATAACCTCACCAGGGCTGTTTTGAAATTTTTTTAAATTGTGTTAAATCTATAGACTCTGATAATTATGAGTAATGAATTAATTGGGACCTTCTAAATTATCCAGACTCCAGCAGTCAAAGATTTTTTTAGAGGAAAAATCAACTGTGGGATTTCAAAAATTGCTGATCTAGATCTGTGTAGGGATTTGACAGGAAGTGGATATCTCTGTGTGAGCCACAAGAGGGCAATGAAATGTTGGGCAGTCCCAGGAGGAGGGGGGTGTTTTTTAAATCAAATTTAATCACTCACTCTCCATTAGATGGCAACACTAGAATGTTCTGCTATGATTTTTTTAATGCATGAATGCATTTAAAAAAAAAAAAGATTTCCTGTGTTTATAAATAGAAGGGGAAACTCATTATTTGTAAATTTGTAAAAAGGTCATCCTCACTGAATAAATGTGTTTACATAAAAAGCAATACAAATGTTAAAAAATAATTCTGGTTAGACTGACAAGTAATTAGTTTATCCATTCAATATGGCATTCTACATATTGGTCAATATAAAATGCTACAAGCTCAAACTGATCATTCACTCCTGTTGGGGCCACAGGGGTTTGCACCCAAAATACTTCCTTTTTAAGAGTTTATAATATTTCCCTTCTTCTTCAAAGCTGCAGTTTCTATTCTTATGTATTTAAGAGCTTGAATATTGTGCTTTAAATTAAATGTTTGGCCACTAGTGAATTAAGGTCTGTTCTCCTGATGCAACTCTTATGTGTGGACAGTCTAATTTAGAATTTTCTGGATGCCAAATTAATGTACTTAGCACACTACGCAAATTACTTCCAGAGTTTAAATGGACTGGTAAATGGACTGCATTTATATAGCGCTTTTATCCAAAGCGCTTTACAATTGATGCCTCTCATTCGCCAGAGCAGTTAGGGGTTCGGTGTCTTGCTCAAGGACACTTCGACATGCCCAGGGCGGGGTTTGAACCGGCAACCCTCCGACTGCCAGACAATCGGTCTTACCTCCTGAGCTATGTCGCCCCTACAAATGGGTGGTAAGTGAAATCAAATGCTTTCACTGGGTCTTTTTTGAACATACTGGGGAAAACCCAGATGCTTCTGAAGACAAAGAAGCATTCGGAAGTAATTTTAACGTGCTGATCATTTAGCATACGTACACACAGCAAACACGCATCTATGTCAGACACTACGCTTTTCTTTTTTCCACCGAGGATAACACACGGGCTGGACACGGGTCCTGTGTTCAGCAGTCAGTAACTCACATGTTCTGTTTTTACACATTTGTGGAACCCATCCAAACCTGTCACAGAAACACAAACTTTGTGCTCATGACTCTTAGCGTTAGCATTCCCCGGGAATGTCACCCACCGCTAGAATTATTCCTCCAGCCCAAGACAAACGGTAGATTGAGTGGTGCAGCAACAATTAAATCTGGCGCAATTCCATTTTTGCTGTTAATTAATCTTTGGTTGTGGCTTTATGACATAGGCCTAAATATCGCTCAGAAGTTTCTGTAGTGGACTGAGTGCAAGTAGTTTGACCGCATTGTCCCTGTTGATGAATTTGTGGTTAATAGACTTTGTGAGTCCTTTGGACCAGATTAAATCAGTCTAATTTCCTTTTATAATTGGTGGATCCAGCCCTGTCCGTCTCATACATAGCCATCAATGAAAAAATAAAAGGCACATGACACAACTTGGAGCTATTTTAAACTCTTATTGAAGGTCAAGTGCTTCAATAGAGATCTTTAAAATAACCGGATTACAGCTCAATGTCTAATCATATTTCACTGACCTCCTGAAAGTGGCTGCAGTCGCTTATTACCAGAGAGACTCAAAAAAGTGGACTCACTTTACATTAGGACTTTTCCAGCAGTCCAGGCATTTCACTGCGCACGTCTTTATGACATTTCTGAACAAATAAGAAAACATGCGTTTAATATTTTCCATCTTTTTTTAAAATAAGCTTGTCTCCTAGCCTTTTGCTTTGTCTTTACAATCTTCATTTTCCAGAAATAGTTTAGTTTAGTTTCAGAGACCATGCATCCACACTTTTAAAATTATGACCCCATTAATTTCACCAAGTCCTGGGATATGAATATGGGTCATATTTAAAATTTTAACAAGCTATTCATTTAAAATGAATAGCTTGTTAAACTCAAGAGGCTGATAGTCTGGTTGGAATGATAACCTGTAAGTGGCAGCTTGCCTGCTTTTGTATTTCTACTGAATATATAGGCTCAATGAGCTAATTTGCTTTATACATCAACACTGGTTCACTCATAGGTTAGGTACATGTTTCACAGAGGAACACAAGGTCTTCAGCTGTCATTCATGACAATTCAGCTATAATGTCAGATCACATAAATCACTTAAGAAATGAAGAGCTTAAATTGGCATGAAATTCTGAAAGGGATGCAAGCTTCCTAGCCCACCCTGCTTCAGATGAAAACCAGAGTAAAGGTTAAAGGTCACCATGCGGTCAATAATAGTTCAGCTGAAACAATGTGCACATGCATGCTGTGAAAACACTGACAGTTCCATTTTTAATACTCATTTTTTTAGTATTTCTGTTATTATTCTCTGTCATGAGAAAAAGATCATAGTTTACATTCTTTATTGTCATGTCAAAATAATTTGCGTGGAATCTGTCACTTGCTCATATTGCCAAATAATGCAGGGTGAACATTAAAAGCACTTAGAAACCCTGACCTCATGTACATCCTGCACACACATACAACACAGTTCATAAATAGTAAAATACAATAGCATACAAATGTCTTGATTTACATGTCATTTTAAAGGAACAGGAGACATTTCCTGAAAACCAACAACAGGATCGGTGAACCAGAACTGCTAATGAAATGGAAACCTATGCTCTTGCTTCTCGATATAACGGTTAACCAGAGTGTCTAATGATGAACAGCTTGGTGACTCTACCACATCCTCCCCCAGCTCGTATGGAAATACACCCTGGAGCAAATCAGCCTCGCTCTGTAAATCAACAGATCCTCAATTTCATAAGTGATTCATTATTATTTATTGACAATAATTTAGGGAAGTGGTTTCAGATGCTTTTTAGCTTGTGGCAGTAATTTATGTAAGAAGAAATTGAAGAGCTACCCTGCCCAGGATAAGCGGATAAAGATAATGGATGGATAGATGTAAATTGAAGAGCCATATTTTTTCTCACTGTAACAATACAGCAGGGTTTCCCCCAGAAAAGTTGTTAGGCCCGGTGGCAAGTATCTTTTGACGGGGGCCGGCGGCCCGGCGCGGGCCAGTGGCCAAGTGTCTTTTTTGATGGGGACCCGGCACGGGCCTGCGACAGACTGATGGCAGCATTAAGGTAGGGCCCTATAGTTTCTGTGATAACAGAATCACAGACGGAATCGCGGAATTGAGAATTTAAAAAAGCCATAACAGATTCCATAGGGCCCTACATTAAGTCAGTGCTAAAAGCTGACTGAAGATTTGAAAATATAACTACGTAATGTGAATGTTGTTATAAATAAGTAATTTATTCAACACACATTTAAAAAGATCAACATATATTTACAGTGTTTTAAACAACAACAAAAGACATTAAATTAAATTAAAATAAATAATATCAAAGTTTTTGCACTCTACAAAAAACTTGAAAAAAGTCCTGATTGGCTACTGATTCTTACAGCCTTGGAATGCTGGGCACATTTCAACAACAACAAAAGAAATTAAGATAAATAATATCAAAGTTTTTGCACTCCACAAAAAACTTGTATTCAAGTCGTGATTGGCTACTGAATCTTACAACAAAGCCTTGGAATGCTGGGCACATTTAAATAGGCATGGGGATCGCGAACCGGTTCCAAGTTGTCCTATTCATTGGAATCGTATGGCTCCGTGCTTATCGATTCCGCTTATCGAAGCCAGCATGTTTTTATGACAGCTGCCCATTGCAAAACAATGACGTAACGCCTTGGGGGAGGCACGCACGCAGGCAGCCTCTCTCAGGTGTTTGTTTTGGACGGCAGTTGTCACAACAAATTTGATCCGTGCTGCCAGCCTTGATACATTCTGTTGCGATAAAGATTCTAAGACTACTCAGCAATTTCTCTGGATTAACGGGTCATTTTCTAGCCTGAAATGCGATCATATTACGAAATGGCTACACATGTCATGTAACGTGCAAGTAGTTGGCTATCTCCCTGGATACAAAGTAAATGTTTTTACCAATAAATAATAATAATAAATGCGTTATTTAGATGGCGATTAATACATCATGTAATGTCACAATGTATCGAACGTTACATTCATGCTACTAGTTTAACGTTACCTACACACTGTTTAAGTTAATATAAAAAGAATGTACTTACCGACGAGATGAAGTGATAACACAGTTTGTAACGAGGTTAGTTAGCCTACTAAAGAAATGGTGCCTTGCTAGGTACCGTTAGCTTGTGATAGTTGGAAGCATCAAGTGTTGAACATCACTCTATACACAATGAGGGTAAAGAACAGACCTGCTGTTTTCCTATAGTGCGTTCACGTTTTAACCAACAGATGTCGCTGGTGAGCTTTCCAACCAAACCGCCCCACTGTAACTCTAGTTTAAAAAACATATTAAAACATGGCCTGTGTGTGTTCATTCCCAGGAACGCCACATGGCCTGTGTGTTCATTTCCTTCAGGAAAAAAATTGTAGGATTTGCATTTGCTCCAAGTGACGTACAAGAAAATTAGATCACTTTAAATACCATTCACAAAAAATCACAATTCAGGAAAAATGGAAATGCTATTGTCCATAGAAGAAAAGCTCTATAAAAATAAAAAAACAGCCACGTGAGATAAACTTTCACGTGCTAAGACTACTTTTCCTCGTTTAACACTATCAAAAAGGGCCAGATCAGTCTTTCCCTGGAACTTCCACATGCGTGGTGAGCATATTTCTATATAAATGGAAGTACAGAGGAACATCAGCATAGAGGGAATATTTCATATTGATTCTAATATGATTGCTCAAGGTGGTATTTTTTTGCCATCATCTACCTTTATTGCAAGTTATATCTGCTATAGATGTGTACACTGTTTAGCAGACTGTGTCTTCCTCTTAGTGCTACAATAAAGTGATTTCAATTTCAGATACATTTTTAACATGATTTAGTTATTAGCAGCTAAATTCACATTTTACTATCATCTAGCCTTTGAAGTCTCAGACTGCAAGCACACTTGCTAATTCACTTTAGCAGTGTTTTTCTCCTGTCAGTAGTACCATTAGAGTAGAGAACTTGTTCTGTACATAATTCTATTCCATTAAAACACAGCAATCCGACCACACATCATTAATTCGTTTTGAGAGAGCTGGTTCGGATTTCCTCAGCAGGTTCGGCTCAAACACAATCACAAAAAACACACAGTTCAATGAAAAAGTAATGGAATACATACATTTCTGGGGCATTGACAGTCTGCACTTTAAGCTCATATTCATTCTGTCATTTCAAATCCAATGTGCTGGAGCACAGAGCCAAAATAACTAAAAGTGTCTCACTGTCCCAATACTCCTGCATTGAACTGTATCAAGATATAGTATTCACACAGAAGGCCTCACCCTGGGGAAATCTTGTTCCTCTACTATGACCTTTTGCACTCAGTATGTCTTTCAACATGAGTGACATGGATGAAGACCAATGAGATCACAGTTCATTCCAAGGACATTCCAGTGGCTCCTCACGATGTGGCCGTAGATATATGCCCGATTCTGCAGTGCAATATATCTGCATTCTCACAGAAGGCCTGAGATTATGACAGTGTACACAATGTGTGAAAACCTCTCTGTTCATTAGGCTGCAGGTCACATGTGTGAGAGCAGCCAACCAGCAGGTAGCAACAGCAGAGTTAATGTGTGTAACACTAAGCTTCTCCCCCACTGGAGGGAGACTTATATTTAACTGCAGCTGGATTTTGCATACAATAAAGATTATATATATATATATATATATATATATATATATACACACACACACATTTTATATTCAATGCCTGAGTGAACTAATTCATTATAAAGCTGGCTCCAAATCATAAGTAAATATGATTGTACGATAAGCTTGGAGTTTTTGCTAAGAGACCAACTGTAAGACACTAATAATGAGGTGATGGGGTGGACTTCACACAATGCCCTTGGCTCCTTTCTGCGTGAACCGTACTCAACAAAGACCAAACCACAACATGCCACCAACTCCTATGGACTCAACATGAGCTTTTCTACTTTCTGCACTAAAACACCATCATCAGGACATACACACACACATATGAAGGCTGTCTAAACCACATTCTACAGGACACACACACATATGCAGGCTGTCTAAACCACATTCCACAGGACACACACATACATACACATATGTATATCAAATAAGAAATTTCACCAGAAGAAATTGCTCATTTGGAAGAAATTTTTGGTTTCAAAAACATTTTTCCCCCAACATTTCCAGTAAAGGAGGCTACTCATCTACTTCTGGACAAAAACATCCAGTCTTATTCTCACTGATAACTTCATCCCTGCTGACGCCACAGTGGCCATTAGCACTGGAAGGGAACTGTGAGCAGGAATCCAGAGAGGAGAGAGCCTGGGCGTGCGGTTAGGTAGGTGTTCAGTATGAAGGCCATACTGTGGGCACACTAGTGCAGCCTGGCTGTGTGGTTAGGTAGGTGTTCAGTATGAAGGCCATACTGTGGGCACACTAGTGCAGCCTGGGCGTGTGGTTAGGTAGGTTCAGTTAGCTACTGGCACACAGTGCAGCCGCGTGGGTGGTAGGTTCAGTGACACAGCAGCCTGCAGCCGACTCGCGACAGCACTTCACACTCCTGCACACACTACTGCACACTCCCTACTGCACACACGCTACTGCACACTTGCTTCTGCACACACGCTACTGCACACTCGCTTCTGCACACACGCTACTGCACAGTGGATTAATCACCCCAGAGCTCCATGCCACCCACAGATCCTCTCAGGGCTTTCTTCTGCTTTAAATGCACCAATTGTGAAAAAACAAAGCAGTCTTAAACAAAACATCAAATAAAGCACATTTACACATTAAAGGATGGAGAATAAGTATATGCTTTCACACACATGCACACATTACATGTGTGTATTTATTTAGACATGTTTTTGTTTCCAAAAAAGGTGCCCATTCCGTGCTGTAAAGTTGAATCTAATATGGAACTCGATAAATATATCATACCACATCCTTCCAGGAGAAAAATCAATAGACTAAGGACAAAGAACCAATAGCCATCACTTAATTCTCTTATCACACTGATTTAGGGGACAAGCAGGATGTTAAATAACTGTAAATCTTTATCTATGACTCTGAATGTGGTTTATGGCAGTTTTAACAGCGGTTCTAAGACAGAACGTCCATACCTTCTGCGGGACATAGAATTTATAGCTTTATTACCCTTTGTCTAAAAGAGTAGAGAGAGACATAGCAGAGAAGGTAGATAGCAGCCATCACGGGCAGGGGGGGGAAGTGGGGGGGTCGGATGCCATCGCTGCAGAGACATTTCTCTGTGACAGGTTTATGGTCAGGGAGCTGGCTTCTGTTCCACACTCCGCCTTATGAAATGGGTGAGATTCAATGCTCTGATTTATCTGCCAACTGATCGGATTTAGCTTAACGGTCACACAGGTTCCCTCTCCTGCGCGAGAGACGGGGGTCAGGAGGAAGAGCGAGCCAGAGTTTTTCCACCAGAGAGTCGTGACTTCCTGTGCTCCGCCAGATGCTTCCTCATATTTCCTGCTTCCACTGACAACTGGCTTATTGTTTCCCCTGATAAGGGTACAGTGCTCCCGGTAATGGGAATTAGGGGAGGCGTAAGTCACTCCGAAATTGGGTGATGCCGAATCAATAGATAGCAGCAGATTCTCATGAATGCTAAAGAGCCGTTACTAACACAGCCCATTAAAATGGCTACCCTCGTTTGTCTTTAGCCGCTAGGCTCCACTCAGATAGCAAGAAAAACACACATTCTCTACAATAAAAAAGAAGACAATAAATCAAGCCAGAAGAAAATGCTTTCCTTGCATTAGAGTTGCAGAAATGCAGTATCACTGCAAAGATCGTTCTTCATATTTGGTTAAACAGTAATATAAAGATTTATTTTTTGTTTGAAAAATCTCAGTTGTAAACATATAGAACATGTAATGGAACAATGTCCTTCCATGATATCTCATACTCTAAAAGGGCTGCAGAAGAAAATCTGCACCTTCATGTTTGGGGATCGGAGTTGTTTTTCTGCCCTGGTTTTAAACACTAAATGCGACATTCTGAATGAACTAGGTTGGTGTCTGGCAACAGCACAGTCTGGTATATCATCAATACTTTAAAATACATTTTTAAAACTACTTTCAGTGAACCATCAAAACCATCAACAACAGAAATCCTTTATTCAACTTTTGCTTCAGAACATTACAAAACATATCAGCCATTACCTTTTTCAAGCTTGCAAGCTAGCTCAAGGTCATCTATTGTTGATTAGTTTGCTAGTCAAATAAAATAGCAAAAAATAACAAAAATATCAGTTGAGTTTGACAGCTGGCCATTATGGTTGTAAATACGCTTGTAATTTAGGTAGCACATAACTCAGTCATTAACAAATCAGCAAGTTTATGGTAGCTTCATGGCGCTGTTCTTATGCAACTGGAAAGAAATATGCATGCAAGGCTGAACTGACCAAAATATCTGTTTTTCTCTTGCACTCCCTAAGCCAAAACTTCAGAAAATGAATATCCTCAGAAAAAAACATTTTTCACAAGCATCGGAGATGGTTTATGAATACAGGCTCAGCGCTGAGTGTCAGAGATTGTTTTATGAATACAGGCTCAGCGCTGAGCGTCGGAGATGGTTTTATGAATACAGGTTCAACGCTGAATAGTAAGAGGAGCAAAATGTCAGGCCAGAATAAAGTGCAAAAAGACAAAATCTCAGACCTGTGCAGTGATTTGAGTAATCCAGGCGGATATGCGTGTCAATTCTTCTACAAAACAAGTACACAATCCACGTGGCTCCAGACAGACTGTAAAGTAGTTCTGTTAGGCCAGGAACAGCTGCAGCTCTGGAATGCATTAGCTGCAGCCTTAAGAGTGTTTACAATAATTATTTTCTTAGTAAATGTGACAACTCCAACAAATCGGATTTCCTCTAAGTTTTTAAGGCACACGCATATTCCCCCCCTCGCTAAGCTACTGCGCCATCAAATTGTACGGATAATTTGCAGCAACGTGTTACTGCGAGTTAGTGACTAAATGCAGCAGCTGATTACAGTGAAGCGAGCAATATGTCACTAAAAACTAAAGAAATAAATTAGTGTATTAATGGCAGCACACACATCCTCACAATTAATGCATTCCACTCCATCAGCAAGTGATTTAATTATGAGTTATGTATATGGCTGCAATGAATCATTTATGTCCTTTATTAGCTAAACGGGAAAATTAGACATACGACAATGATTTAAATGAACACTTTCTGAACACACAGAGCAGAATTACAGGAAGAGTTACTGACCCAGCAAAAAGCAAATACAGCACAAAGCTAAGGGCAAAAAAATTACAATTATGATCTGATAACTGACAAATATTACTGAAGTGACCCATGGGGGTTTTGGCAGTGTCTTTGCAGGCAGTTAAATGTATTTCTCAAATACAAGTAGAGTACTTTAAAAAGAGTATGCAATTATGGTATCAGCTAACACACATAAAAGCAGTTATGAACATTATGCATTAAACTGTGGACTAAAGCGGTGAGCTGCCACTGGAGCATTTCAGTCCTACTGGTACAAATAAAACAGAACTGTTCACGGTGCAGTAATGAAATATTCAATTTCAAGCAGTAAACCGTCCTCTTGACCACTGCTCTGATGCTACAAACTAAATCATGCAAAAGTATGCAATAATGGGAGCAATAATGTCAAAAATAATTAAAGCTGTGATCAGTTAAGCTGTACCATTACACATTTTTCCTCTGATTGTGAAACACACATGCCTAAATCTCTGAAAAAAGATTTATATGCAGGCTTGCTTGCTGCCTGCAGTCTTTGCTCAAGCTTTACTGCAAGCTGCCCCTGCCGTGATTCACTGCCGGAGTCCAGCACTCGGGGACTTCTGAAGAATAAACAGAATCATTTTCCCATTCCCCCGTAATCATATGGGCTAAGGATCATTGTATATCACTGCTCGTTTTTAATTTTACCCCTTTTCCTGAGACACTATTCCGTTTCCTGTCAATTTGTTCCCAGTTTCTGACAATATTAAGCGCCAGCTTTAAAAATCATTTAATCTTATTCTTTTTAATTAGTTATTTTTCCAAGACCTGTGAAGGGAGCTCTGTCTTCCATGGCAGGGCATTTCATGTATTTGTTCCTGCTTTTCTGTAATGCACATCCTACTTTAAGTGCTGTGAAATATGCTAATCTGCACAGAATACAAATAATTAGTCTATTCAAAAATGATTGTTTGACAAAACCCTTACCAGCCTTCAGAGGGCGGGGCATTGCAGGTTAAACTGCAGGTCTCTTGATGCTGGTTAAGTGCTCAGGTCTCTGTAACTAAAGGTACAGGCCACTGGGGGTGGGGGGGGGGGGGGGGTGAAGGGTAAGCAGGCGCTGGGACCTCAGCAGTAGTGGCTGCCAGCAGAACATGCCCCTTTCTGATCCAGAAGTGACTTTTACACCGTTATGAGGACATGGTGTCCCTGAGTCTCCCTGGCTTGGCTGATTAATAAATGTACTGTAACACTTCACCTGCACACCCCTGGCAGTTTTATATAGGACGGAGTGTGGCACAATGGGTAAGGAACTGGGCTTGTAACCGAAAGGTCGCAGGTTCGAGTCCCGAGTAAGGACACTGCCGTTGTACCCTTGAGCAAGGTACTTAACCTGCATTGCTTCAGTATATATATCCAGCTGTATAAATGGATACAATGTAAAAATGCTATGTAAAAAGTTGTGTAAGTCGCTCTGGATAAGAGCGTCTGCTAAATGCCTGTAATGTAATGTAATATATCATCATATAAATGTGAAGCCAAAGATAAAACAAGTCATTGTTGAGCACCTCTTAGAGAGTTTGATTAACAGCTTTCATATTGATCAGAACAGTAAAAATGCTTAATGCTTTTCCTTGTTACATCTCAAATCTGCATACTGATCAAACTCCAATGATAAAAGGCCAGTCAGACCATCTAGAGCCGTGCTTTTCAAACTCGGTGCTGGAGACCCATGTGTATGCTGGTATTTATTCAAACCACAGCTGCAATCCCATCATTTTAACAAGCTGTCTGTTTGTCTTAATTACACTTTTCCTGTTTTGAGGAATTATTTACCATCATAAACATGACATGCATTATGTCAGAAATAGCTACGCATGCCATAAATAAGCCCATTATTCACACTGCGGTATATTGCAAAAGATTACATGGAGAGGTCATTTTTTAACTGATGAATATTTTTTTTAGACTGAGGTGAATCAACCGGCTCCTAATTGGTGAAAGTGTGGACACATGACCACTAAAACTAGATATTTGTTTGAAAATGAAGAATTCAAAGACAGAAAATTATATTCAAATTCAGGTTTGGCTCATTGTCATTTGAAAAGCAATTAGGAGCCAGTTCATTCACCTCACTTGATCAGTTTAAAAAAATAATGTCTTCATTTAATTACTTGCAATCTAGCACTATGTGAATATGGAACTTTAATTATTCATGGCATGCATAGCTATTTCTGCCATAATGTGGCTAATGAGGGTAAATAATCCTCTAAACAGGAAAAGTGTATGCAAGACAAACGAACAGTTTGTTAAAACTATGGGATTGCAGTGGTGGTTTGAACAGAAATCAGCACACACAAGGATTCCCAGGAACGAGTTTGAAAATCACCGATCTCGACCAAAGGTGTCCAATCTTATCCGATAAGGGCCAATGCGAACACCAGTTTTCACTCCAGCCCTGATTGCACAAAATGATTAGTTAGTTGAATTAGGTGTATTGCTGAGCTAAAACAAATCTGCATCCACACTGGCCCTTTTCAGGATAAGCCTGGACACCCCTGACCTTGCCTCCTCTCCAGAGGGTGTTCAGTACCCTGACAGGGCTGGACCTGAACACCACAAGCTAGAATAATGTGTGAATCCACTTCAAATCAGCTTCCACCTTTGACCCTTTTCAGCAAAACCACTTTACACCAATTGCTTCAGTAAATATCCAGATGTATAAATGGAAAGTTTGCCTGGGTTAAGAGTGTCCATTGAGGCGATAAACAGTGTGAACAACACCACAGAGGATTACACACACACACACACACACACACACACAGACACACAGACACACAGTTCTAACACAGTAATATTATATTTGTCTGTGGAAACAGTCCCGATGCTGTTGATGCAGAGCTGCAGTCCAGGCTTTAATGAATTCATAAGCTATTTAAGAGCAAGTTATTATTTCAGAATAAATTCATTTGAGGTAAAGGTTTGTGTGGGAGGCATCACTGCTGGTGAGCCGGATGAAAAGAAGTTATTTGTTAGGGATGTCAGAGCAATAAATGAGGTAATGCAATATTAATAAAAACGTTTTTCCTTTGGAGAAAATTCCAGAACGTACTGGATATTATGTTTTTTTTTTTTTTCTTTTGGTGCTTTTGCAAATTCTCTGAGCGTGACATCATTCAGAGGAGCAGCAATGCTACACAGAGGAGCCAATGCTCGTCCTCGCCAAGAAAGCAGGGCTGAATCTCAGCACGCCACAGGCTTCCAGCCTACTCAATGTCCTCACATTTCAGCGGCACTGCAGCTCGAATCCAGTGCTGTACCACATCACACACCAATAGAGTATTACACAGCCAGCATCTGAAAAGTGTTACCATGAACCTGAAGCAGCTGTGAGCCAAATTCTCACAGTAAAATGCTCAGTGTTAAGTCAACTCTTACAGATTACATATGGCCCCTAATGGACTCTGTATATATGTACTCTGAAAGAGTTAAATTAACTCATTTTACTGTGCTCCTTGGCACTGATCACTTTCAGCTAAACATAATTTTCTGAAGTATGGAGAGAGGATTTGCTCCACGGTTTGTGTATATCCTCTTCAGTGCAGTGTATTTGCGCATGGACTTCCATGACAGACGTGGATCAGCTGAGCCTGTGATTTGTACAGGCTTCAATACAACCGTACTGATAAGCATAAACACATCGAAGCGGAGGCAGGCGGTGTCCCTGCAAGATGGCAGCTCAAGTAATCGGTACTCTGAAAAGGACACTGTCCCATCGCATAATCTGACCACAAAAATCATGGGGGATGAACAACTGCTGTGCGTCACAAGGCCTGGAGTAGAAACTCATCCTGCAGCAGCCCGACCTGATTCAGGGATCCTACTGTTCGTTTGTGGGTTCCTTTATTCTCTCCCTGTCAGGCTGCTGATTGGCTGGGAGCGAGCAGCAGGCTTGACTGGAGGACAGGCTGTCAGCCCCCCACAGTCTGCCAGCTCTTGCTGATGCCGTCACATCAGCTGTCCGTCTCGCTGAGAGTGTGATTCCGCAGGCGGGCCTGGAGACGGGTAATGGGAGCAGCTGACAGCCTAACAACCAGCACCTTGAAAGGATCCCGGCGCGCTCTGGAGGGGCTGTTTAATAATTGAAGCCGCCTCCAGGATTGTGCGCGTGGAGCCCCGTTGTGTTCAAAGGTCAAAAATACAGAAACACGCCACAACGGTACAGATCAGAAATACATACGGACCACCGCACTAATCACACCTGTCCTCCTGTCTGACACTAATCACACCTGTCCTCCTGTCTGACACTAATCACACCTGTCCTCCAGTCTGACACTAATCACACCTGTCCTCCTGTCTGACACTAATCACACCTGTCCTCCTGTCTGACACTAATCACACCTGTCCTCCTGTCTGACACTAATCACACCTGTCCTCCTGTCTGACACTAATCACACCTGTCCTCCTGTCTGACACTAATCACACCTGTCCTCCAGTCTGAGTTCCTGTGCACCTACGTGAATTTAAAGGGCATCGTTTGACAAGGCAAGGCTACTTTTGTGATGGGCGCATTTGGGTTTTAATCTGATAAAAATACGCTCTGTCTACACACTCTCTTTTGCAGGGCTGTTTCCACAGGTCGTATTTTACGGGTCATCGACATGTAGAGCAGGATATTTACATACAGTAAGGGCCTGTACAAAACAACTGGGCGCCTGGCTGATAACCCCCACAGCGTGTACCTGTACCTGCCTGCTTCTGTGTCACCCAGCACCCCGCCCCGCACAGGCTACCCCCTAAAATCAACAACAACACCCCAACCACACCTGCCAGCACTCATACATACAGGGATTCTTCTTACCTCTCATTAAATCTTGAACTGAATAATTATTGAAATACAGTGATCCTGTGAAATATGTATTTTACGTACATTTCCTCATGGCACAAAATGTAGAGTTTTCTCTCGATACACAGATTGTGCAGAAGTGTGTCCTAACGGAGGAACACTGAACGTGGAGGAGAATTTTCTGGAATAATTTACCTGGATAGTGTATTCAGAAACTTTCAGAAGTGCATACCTACTGATCTCAGAGGAGGCATTTTTGTCAAGACCATTAAAATTCCATCTCCTACAAATCTTACAAATCAAGCACTGGTGCCAAGTGTAGTTAAATCGAAAAGCAATATTGTCAGGAATAGAGAAGACACCCCATTAGTTACTTCTTTGCTCTTGTCAATAGGCTGTTTTCATAGATTTTTTCCCTTCCTTGTCAATCAGGAAAACACAGAGCTCTCCTAGCATAGAGTATGTAAGAACTGTCTTGAGTCAACTGTTCTGTTTGCACTAAGCTTCAACAATGATCTAGTCAGCAAATCTTTCCCTGGCCAGGGTAAAAAATGAAGACAGTTTCAAAAAACTGAAAGGCAATTGAAGGGTACCTGTGTCTATCTTTTGGGAGATAAGCAAACAGTATTTGCTACATTTGGTACAAACGTTATTTCTAAATGTACAGCGCATACCAAACCAACAGATCCCAACTGGTCTACGGTGTTTCAGAGCGGAGAACACATTGTTATACAGCACAATAAACACAAAACAGACATGTACAAATAATAATGACGTGAAGCATCAGAACATGACATTTCTTTGCCGTAACTAAGACCATAAAACTAAATGCAAACCCCAGACTGGCACGTATACTAAGTAAACGTTACGACAAACGCAGCAGTTTGGGTTTATCTCCCGTTTCTAGTCTGCTACGTGCTTAAGATCGGTAATATATTGCTTTCATAAGAGCACATAGGCCGCCATTTCCCTTCAGAAGCGCATCTTAAACCTCTAGGCTGTGTGATTACGAAAAAATACGGAGCACATTACCTTCAAATACACTGAAGCAATGAGATAAACGAAAGGTGGGTTTTATGCGCTAAACAGCGGGGTGTAGTGGCGGTATTTATCAGAGTCGAGGGTCCCCCGACATGCAGGCTAACATATTACCTTCGGATTACTGAGATATTTGTCTGGTGTTTGCGTTTTGAGTGAAACAGGCGCGTGCCTCGGGCAGGCCCGGCGAAGGGAAATACCTGTGCGCCAGCCACCGACCGCGGGAAGTTTGTCTTGAAATGGCGGCTGCGGGGGAAATCTGGGCTCCTGCCATCCCCACGGGACTGACTTTCACCCAGAGGGCGCGTATCCGGTAAACCAGTCGGCCATTACTCAGCCGAAATAGCGACCGTAAGTTGACTAGGGGGGCGCGGCTGGGGTTAGCGCTGAGGAGATATTCAGCTTCCCCGCTCCGACCCCGCAGATCCGTCATCTTTATTTACCCCCCGTGCGCCTGCATTTTTCATGGGGCAGCATGCACATATTTATCGTCTTGATTTCTCAAAGATCTATCAAAGAAAATCGCGTCTGGTATTCCACCTCGGCTCATGCCAGGATAATCTATGCTTTTCAAAGTGGGACTCCAGCTCCCAAACGCACGGGGAGAACTCAGACATAACTGCGGGGCCTCGTTGCAAATAATAAGTGAGAAACTGTCCTGTGGTGTGTATATCACAGCTCATCATGTTTGACGCGCATTGTAGTGTGTTCACGGAGTGCCGGGAAAAAAACTAAACCTCCAGCTATATTGCGAATGCGTTGCACTGCATTGTACATTTCAAAGGAAATGCAGCCTCGTTCTTTAGCGTGTTACATTATCGTTTGCAGTGTTTTTCACGGTGTTAACACCTGCCTTGCTGTTCCCGTTGGCTGATAAATCAATAAATCAATAAATTAATAAATCTTTGAATCGGAGGCCGCATCAATAAAGTCTACTGCAGTCTTCATGGGACATGAGAGGCTCTCCTGTGCTTATACTTCAGCTGCTTGGGCCTGGTTATGCCGGAGAAAAGCTGATTTGACCTGTTCTAAAACGTATATTAATTGCTTCCAGAATTTCATGATTTAAGATTGCAGAGTATGTTTGGAGCATTTTCTGCAGAAAATGGTGATCCTAGTCAGATTTATTAATGTATTTATTTGTCTGTTCAAATGGGTATGTGCCTGTGGCTGTGTACAGCACTGTTGTTTTCTTGACAACCTCAACAAATATTTCCAGTATCAGAGGGAAATGGTTTGTTTACCCAATCCATTAGCTACGTAGAATTTCTGTTACACATGAATCAATGAGGTGATGTTTAATGCACATTATTGTGATTCTGTACTGAATTAAAACAAATAAATTTGAATGCACATGTAGTGGGCTACTCGAGTCAACATTAAACTCATTTTTTTTTTATTTAGGCTATTTTCACCCGTCTGAAATCAGTATCCATCCACCCATATATGAAAGAGGCACTGAAGAGTCTGAGTTAACAGCCATTCTTACGACCTCCACACAGTTTACAGCCTTTCTCTTAGTTGGGTTCTCCAGATGAAAAGACAGTGGCTGTTTTATTTACAGGCAACAACACCAATAAGAGGGAATATTACATCATCCAAAGGGAATATTACATCATCCACTGCTGCGGTAATGCTACCAGGCTGCCGATACCTGGCAGAACACCTGTGGGCTGTGGCCTCATGTCAGTTCAGTGAGAAAGCGCTTCGTCACCTGCTCAACAGATCCAGAATTATTCTGAATTGTCTCTTTTGGTATCTGGGTAGCTGGTTTGGCCTCCAATAAAATGCACTGAAAAACAATTATCCACATCACTGCCACCTGTACAATACTGAGCTAATACGCCTTTCCAAAAAAAGGCTGTGTATTTGTTTTACATGCAATTAGCTGGCTGGGCCTCCTTTAGAATGCACTGAGAGCACATTATCCATGCCACTGATCCTGATACGGTTGTGCTCACATAAGCTGCCCCTGACCTTATGCTCGTGTCTGGGGCTGATGAGAGTGAAGTGTCCCTTTGGCGATGGGATTAGCTTCAGATGCGGCTCGCGTCTGGGATCATGACACTCAGCGTGCGGTGATGTTCCCTCTCCTCCCTGCTCCAGGGACCTTACCACCGCATGGCCGTGAAAACGGATGCCCCCCCACCGCAAGGCCAGTATGACCACGCACACTGGTCCCCCCCCCGCATGGCCTGTATGACCACGCACACTGGTCCCCCCCCTGCATGGCCTGTATGACCACGCACACTGGTCCCCCCCCCCCGCATGGCCAGTATGACCACGCACACTGGTTCCCCCCACCCCGCGCAAGGCCAGTATGACCACGCACACTGGTCCCCCCCCCCCGCATGGCCTGTATGACTGCGCACACTGGTCCCCCCCCCCCGCCCCGCATGGCCTGTATGACTGCGCACACTGGTCCCCCCCCCGCAAGGCCAGTATGACCGCCACACTGGTGCCCCCCCCCGCAAGGCCAGTATGAGGCCAGTATGACCGCGCACACTGGTGCCCCCCCACTGCAAGGCCTGTACAGACGGCTCTCCCCTGCTAGCTAAGGCTGGGTGTACTCAAGGCCGCGCATCAGTGCAGTTAAGTGGGGCCAATCACCAGAGCAATTTGATCCGACTTATAGTCCAACATTATCATTACTACCGAAAGTGCAGCAATCACGGGTGTGTATGCATGTATACATACATTCTAGTATATAATACACATACAAATTAAGACACATTATAAAAATGGGGTGAAGTGTATGATATCAGTAATATTCAAATGAAGTGAAAGGCCAAATCACAAGGGATTTAGGAGAAACACTGGACTGTCCACCAGCATTTTCAAAGGTAGACCAGTGCAGTCAGTATAATCCTTACATTAAATAATATTAATGGATCATCAGGGGTGACAAGCTTCTTTTCATGTTTAATCATTTTTAAATGTTTCAGACACTGGTAAAGTCAGAAAGTGTAATTATGTGCAGTGACTTGAGTACAATATGATCCTATATGCTTATCATGAAATGGAATATATTTTGTTTGGCCAAAAAGCACCCAATACGTTGTATCATATTAGCATGCAGCAGAATGTTTCAGAGAAATCCGGGAAACAGTCAGACAGGCTTTTCCCCCTTTTAAGTAGATAAAACACAATTTGATATTCCCCCTTTTCGGACACCGCTGACAAAAATCTCTGAATTTCCAGACAAGGTGTAAACATTATGTACAGCTTTGACTGACTCCAAATCTCAAGTGTGGGAGACGATTGAAATGAGGAATCAGCAGCAGAGGATGGCTGCTCCAGCCACAGGACTTAAACAGGCAGGAGACAGGTGGGATTCAGACCCAGAAGAGGTTCACTCACTAATTGTTTTTGAAGAGGTGACATTTCCGTGTTTCGCGGCCCCTGTGAAGGGTGTCGGCGGCTCTGCTGTTGAAGGTTTCCGTGGTGGCGGGATTGCCCTTGAGTGACCCTGCTGGAGTCGGAGGACAGGCGTCGCTTTTCTGATTCAGGAAAATAAAAGATTCAGGCCTGTATTTATTTACAGAGTGAATCGCAAAAAAAGGAAATGATAAAAAACTCAGAGATTTGAAAGGCGTTCAGTGTGTCCCGTCACTGGAGCCTAATTCTGCACAGCTGCAGAACCTCAGTACACAAAGGCTACACAGCGTTTATGCTGCTACCCAGTGATGTTTTTTGAGGTCAAAAGCTGGTGAAACTCAGTCGAGGCATTCAGGTTGAAAAGTGAAAGCTTTCCAGGCAGCTGGGATGTAGCCTGGCTATAAAACCTGAGCCCCGGGTGAAACCTGAGCCAAAATGGAGTAACAATATGTTTATATCAGAACGTCTCTCAGCTTACATTTCCACCCCCTTGACATCTAATTTTTTGCTCACTGGGAATATGCTAGAACATTATATTATGGTGTACATACGTTGTATGATTACAAAAAAACAAAGAACATTCTTAATTTTTTTCCCCACAGCCATATATTTAGTTAAAAGGAAAACTATTAAATTATTCCTTAGTGTAAGCTACATGCAGAACAGCCCGTGCACACAGAGCAGAGTTTAAAGAGCATGGCTGCAGCACATTTTGTCAAGCCACCACTACTAGTAAAATCCCTTAGAAAGCATCCCTGTCTTAACAGATACACCATAGACCAGCCACTTGAATGAAAAAATCAAGACCTTCCCAATGAAAACTGAAAGCAGTATCAGTCTTCTCACAATGCATCACTCAGGAATAATTGGTTTCGCTGTTCAGACCCTTCAGACTGCAGAACTGATGTTCGGCTCCATAAAGTACTGACCATATCTAACTTACTATTGGAGATATGGTAAATACTATTTAAAAGATGAATACAAAATCGAAATGTTTTGAGCTAGAAATGATTGAAAAAGACAAATAAAAGGAAGATACATTTTTAGCTGAGGTTGGTTTATTTCTGAAATGTTTTCAGGGATCTATGTCCCTTGACTTCATTTGTTTTATCATCGTTCCCCAGAGTATACATTTTGTCTTGGTAATAATATATGTGTTTTTTTTTTAAATCAGAAGGTAAACACCACACCACAGCAGGCTTTAGCCTGCATTTGAAGGAGGCAGCACTATTGCTTTGACAACACTGCCACCCTCTGGAGGATAGAGCACACTGCATGTACGGTATGACAGTTATCCTGCTATTGCACCTGAACTATGAAGCATTGGATGATGTATAAACAGCAAGGATCTCGCACGCAAATCCTTGATGGCTGCTGTGTCTGCTGGTTTTTGAAGTGATCCAATGCTTAAGTGCATAATTGGCTAAAGAGTCTACACCTTGTTTCTAAGACCAAAACTGGCTGCTAATTGAAAGAAAATCAGAAAAAACAGCGGAGTTTGAGACCCCTAGTAGACGGTGCATGGCAATGGTCTCCAAATGTTCAGTCTTGTATTTAAAGCCTTATAAAACAAAGCAGATAGCATTTTCACACAGCTCAGCAGTGCCCTGTAATACAGCAGCAGTAAAGCCCCTTCATCTGGCTGACAGGAATGCTTTTATTACGCTCTTTTCATATATATATATATATATATATATATATATATAAAATCACATTTTTTTGTTTTAATCATACATTTCCTACTATTTCTGATTTTCATAATACTCAGTGAACAGTTAGATATTCACTAAATTTTGCAAACAAATTTAATCCTGATCGTCACATCTCCCCAGTGGAGAACATTTCATTCCATATAAATTAACAGGTAAAGTTTTGTTGTGTTTGTGAGTTCTGATCCCAATAGTACGGTGGCTCTTTTCTCTTCAAACCCCCCATGTTTCCACTGCCAGAGTCAGACGGGGCACGAGGTTGGCATGCAGGAGACCTCTCCAGATCTCAAGACGTGCATGAGAGCCTTGGCCGTTGCTATCAGACCACTGGCACCGTCCACAAAGGGATGACCGCGTCTCACCGACCAATGAGAGGCCACCGTGTCGTCCCGCAGCACCGGTGGGATCGGCAGCGGGCGGCCAGCCAGACAGCCAGAGAGGCTCCGGGGGTTAGGGTTAGGGTTAGGGTTAGGGTTAGGGGGGGTCATAATGCGAGAACAAGTGAGAGAGGTCCTTCCCTTTCGGAAGAAAACTTTGACTCATATATATACATATATATATATATATATATATATATAGGCCTTCATGTATATGTTCTGGTGTCAGGAAGGAAATTGGGGTACTGTCCACCAGGTGGCAGCACCGGTCCCATTCACAGGCTGCACATCATCTGTGACCCATCACCTACAGTAATTATTGGGCCCAATAAAACACCTGGTTGTCAGGCCTAGGGGAAGGATGGCTTTGGGCATGGACGGGTTAAAAGACTGGTAGTTTCTTGTTTTCTTTTTGCCTGCTTTTTCTCCCCTGTGAAGTGCCTTGTTGCCGTTCATTATTTAATATTTTAAGATTTTTTGTGTTTTTTGGTGAATGTCAAGAAAATCGATATACCTGCAGTGAAGAAGTCATTATCTATATACGACTGGTAACGTTACCGACCGGACCGATTCACAACGCATATTTTTTAGCTTAATTTCTGAGACGTCTATAGGGCTATCTGTACGAACGTTATACACTCGGTCTGTCATCTCGTTAGCAATGTCGCTAACGTTACACTCGACGAAAATGGCGAAAGCGGAACTTTCTAAAGTGTGGGTGTGTTTTATTTGGAATTCAGAAATATAAACAAGTTTTCCCCAAAGATTTTACAATTGCAAAATCAATCTTTAAATGTTTTATTTTTAGTTAGCCAGTCTAAGAAATCCCTCAGATACACCAAAAGTTGCGTCGAGGTCAACAATAGTAAGAAACCTAAATTTATCACGTTAAGGTCATTAACTAACATAACATAATGACAAAAACAGGCCATTCAGCCCATAATGCTCGCCATTTTCCTGACTAAATTAGTGCTCTGATTACCTACAGACTAGATATCTAACACTGTATCAAGCCTAGTCTTGATAATCCCCATAGTTTCTGTTCTACTACATGACCTGGCAGGCTATTCCACACAAATCACAAAGCAAACTACTATCCAGGATAGGGAAGTCAGTGAAAAAAGAACACTACAAATATTTGCATGCATCCCAAACAACTGTGTTCATACAGAATGACACTGTCCTGGTGAGGTGGCTGAACTGAATGGCCCTATTAGCAAAGTGCAGTTTATGTAAATGGGTCTTCTGTGTCTGTGTCTGCGTAACACTCCACTTTTGTCTTCCTGAGAGCAACACTAAGTTTCTCTGAGTAAGAGCATCAGCGAAGGGAGCTGTGCAGATAGGCGTGAGGTTCAGAGGCTGAAGTAATGAGGAACTGAAGCTACGTGGTTAACACCAAATGGGTGGGTCTGCAGCCACAAATTGCCACCATTTTATCTGTCAATGTCTGATCATTTGCTCTTTATTTTACTGTGTCAAAATGGAGGAAAACTTCATGTTTCCTCCTAATTTCACTTAAAACACAATCAGCCACTTTAAAAAAAGATTAGATCATATTCACTGGAGTTAAACAAAAAGATGCTCACTAATGTTTATGCCATTAATGAGCAATTCAATGAAACTTCAGAATTGCATGATTAATATACTGATTCAGTAATGTATTTAATAGTATGGGCCAAGCTGAACGGGCTCATAGAACACGGGCATGCTTATCGTAATTATAATTTTTAAAATTTTATTTAACCTTTATTTACCCAGGGTAGGTTCACTGAGCACGGATGCTCTTTTGCAGCAATGCCCTGCTTCACACTCATACACATTCACACCTGGGAGCTGCCCAGTATAACCACAATCCTCTGTTGTTAGCCACTGAGCAGCTCCACTGGAGGGAGAGAACACAATTATATTTTTGTTTTATAAAATTTCACTAAAAGCCCCTATCAGAATATTTTTGGTCGGTAGTCGAGTGAAAGATTTAATCACAGAGATTATCACCAAGTGGTACATCCACTGAAATAATTTTGAATATAATGGATAATATAATATTCAATATGAACAAATCATTCACATTTGCTCAGACCAAATATTAATAGCTAAAGCATCATTCTCACTCTTTCTCTACACACATAAACACACACACGTACACATGCACACACAATTTTGACTAAGCAGCCCAAGAAACAATGGTGTCTGTTAAAATATGAATTTTTAGCTACCACAAATCAAAATCCGATAACCATCACCCACCTCTTGCACATCTACCTGAACTCTGAGGTGTTTGGGACAGCCATGTTCCACCAGCCATACGAGGCACATCATCATATGAACACACTGAGAAGGAAAGCCATTTAGAATTCTGGAACACTGAAACTGAGTTAAAAGTAATCACACTTTAAAACTAAAATATTATATTCTGAGTGATGATTCTGGGTGCGTAAGAGTCGTACTTAAGAGTCATGGCTTAGGGCAGCGTTTCCCAAACTTCTTCCTTCCGCGGCACACTTTCCAAATTTACACAATCTTATGGCACATCAGGGCGGCAGAGAAAAACCACGAGTGACCTACTGACGTTGATGTGATGTGCCAACAGTAGGCCTAAATGCTCTTTTGGGGTTTTAATTAAGCGATATGCATTTTAATTACATTTATTTTGGCTTTTGTGAATGGGATTTGTTCATTTAAGTTTTTTAAATTTATTTGAACATTAACATTTTTTAAAAGTATTTTTCACACGGAACACCTGACCTCGCCTGACGGCACACCAGAGTGCTGCGGCACACCGGTTGGGAAACGCTGGCTTAGGGTGAGAGTGTTGTGGTAAGGATCTGTGTTGAAAGAATGATGGTTATGTGCTTACTTCCTCTGCGGCATTTTATATAATTTTCTGCACAAATTTGCTCACATGTATTTCTTAACGCTCACATTTTTTAACACACAATTCAATTTATTTTTGAGATTTGCAGTACTTTCTTGTATGCTTTTTTTTTGCAATATTTTTTAAACTATGTAGCATGTTCATTGGAAATTTGCTCCTACAGTGACTTCACTAAAGGGCTTGACTTCCTCATACAGCTCGTGCGTGTGACACAGAGCGCATACACACCATGTACTAATTTGGGCCATCTTATCTCGTAATATACTGTATGCTAGCAGTGTTTATTCATTTGCATACCCTGCGGTCTCCATGCATGCAAGCAAATGGGGGGGGGGGGGGGGAGAGTGAGAGAGAGAGAGAATGAGTGATAAAAAGAGCGAGAGAGAAAGGGCGAGCAAGTGAGAGAGGGAGAGAACAAGGAAAGGAGGAAATAACTTTTTGGTACTCAGCTCAGCAAGGATACAGCCAGGCTGGGGTGCAGTCAGTAGCTGGTTTTCTGCTAATTCAGCCTGTTTGTGGGTCGTATTTGGGGACTGCGATGCCGTGCTACACTGTGACAGTGTCCACCGGCACACAATGGTTTGCAGGCACAGATTCTTACATTTACATCACTTTGGTAGGAACGGAGGGGTGCAGCGAAAAGACCTTACTGGACAAGCCTCTCTACAATGATTTTGAGAGGGGGGCGGTAAGTGCACAACTGCTGCGTCACACTGTAAGCCCGGATTCTGTCTTTCATTAAACAATTGTGGTCATTACTTATTATCTTATGTTGTACAGGAAATTGTTCCCACTACTAAAGTGGTTTACAATATTCAGGTGAAATATTCAGTGCAGTAATTATGCTAAGCAGAAATTACTTGACATAATAAGTTTCTGTGGGGCTAGAAACCTGTATTTCAAAATTCTGCCAAGCAACACTGGGTATTGGCCTTTGATTAATGCATGAGAAATTACACCCAACTGAACAGCAGAGTTTGGTTAATAGTATGCAATAAGCTTAAAATAATGAAAATAGTGATTAATCTAAATGAAATGCACCATTAGGAATTTTACTTGTTTTATCAGCAATATTACAATATGAACAGTACTTTGCTGTTGGTGCTGTATACAGCATGTTACTGTAGATTTACCATAGGTTTTGTGTGAAATTTCTATGGCTGATGAAATATTTCAGCAGTCAGCCTTAACTGTAATCGAAAATTTAGTAATGTTCTTTTAGTGCAAAAATTGACCTATCAGCTCGCACTGACATTACCTGACTTTGTGTGTGTGTGTGCATGTGCTTTACTGACCTGACCTTTTGTAGAAGTTTTAGTTTTTGAAAAGAATACTGTTGCATTGTGGTCCACCCAAGTTTCTGCCTAACTGCTTCTCTAAAGTTAAAATCCTGGTTAGTGCAGCAGTTAGTGCAGTGGCCTCTCCCCCTGCACACCTTGGCCTGTGCCTCTCCAAATCCCTGCAGGTACACTGCAGTCACTGGAGGTGTGGCCTCGATGGACAGGGCAGTGTCCCACCACTGTGGCAGCTTTAAGAAAAAAATATTGGTGAACTAATGATTTCGAGTAGGTTAGTTTACCAATGTTTAGTGTACTGAACTTACTGAACTACTCTATTCACTTTAGACTCTACATACTACTTAACAAGTTATGTTTCGCCTTAATGGGTCTCCACACAATTTTCTAGTAAATTCAACTAATCCACGGGTTATAGTTAGGGTTGGGTTAGAGAATGTCGCTGGGACATCTGCATCAAGCATACTGACAATACATTTGAGCCATTAAATGTAGAAGGTTAGAAAAGACTACATTATGAAGTTTTTTTTTTTGCATAGGTCTTCCACACATTAAGTAATAATATCACATGGTCCTAATTCTGTGTTATTGCTTAATAAGCTATTTTGAAATCGCTAAAAAAACAACACTTCATAGCGTACACAACAAAATATTTTGTATAAAATCATACAGTCCTTTTACCTCTAGTACAGTATACATTGTCTTTCCTGGATATAAACACTGTTTGACATCAGGATGTTTGCTGTGCAGTGAAGTGGACTGAAGAGACCTATATACTAAAGTTGTATATTTAATTTAGATCAAATATATAAGAATTGTGTCTGTTAAGTACTCATATGTTTAATTTAAAATGGCTTATTGGTTTAGGATGCTGTCAAAATTTGCTTGTAAATTTTTTACATAGGGGTTTTTCATTGTCTTTAAAGTGCTGACTATCAATATAAATGGTCAAACTCTCAGGGTGACCAGTTCAGTTCACATAGGGCTTTGCACAAAAGCAGTGCACAGATTTTTTTCTTCCTTCACCAAAATATTGGTACTGTTGGGATCACTGCAGGATAACTGTCATTACAATTTTTGCAAACCTGAAAAGCTCCAAAAAAACATTTCCGAATAGAATCCTCCATTTCTGTGACTTCACCAGCATGCCACATATTTATGAATAAGAAACTGAATGAACTGAACTCAACTGTGAAAGAGGCATAATGAAAGGCATAATGAAAGCACATGCCACCCCATCACACCAGCCAATGCTTATATTTGGGTTTGTACTTTAGAAACAGGAACCAGCCCTACCAGAGGAGTGAGCACACAGTCGGTAGGAAGAAAATAGCACAAGGGAAATGTTGCACTACGAGCTGTGGTGAAAGGAACGAAATGTGTGTTTAAACCCACCCAGAGACTGCCTGCCTGAGCTGAGAAACTTCAGTGTGTTTTCTTTAAGTTGATCATTTTCCTGTAGAACGGGCAAAGGTGCTCACTGTATTGGTACAGCAGCCTTAACTGATTCTAGCGGTAAATACACAACCAGGCCAAATGCCAAATACAGGCGAGTGCATGAGGTCAGGTGAGTATTACCATATGACCCCACAGGAGCCGCTCTGCTTTAGGTTTCATAACAATCGAGCGCCCTTCTGTTCTTCAGCTCCTGATCCACGCAGAGTATTTTCTGAGGCTGTAATCGCATGGCTAGATTTTGCACAGTATATTATCTGTTACAAAACCAATTACCTAAATGTATATAAACTGTACTGCACTATATAGGTGTGTTAAAGTAAGATGGAGCGCGCCCCCTTGTGCATGCTGGTCACTTGTGTTAAACAACCTTAATTGAGCAAGAGATTGGCTGTAACAAATATCAGTATACACAGGGGTCCCCAGGACCCAGTTTAAGAACAACTGCATTAGCCTGCTTCAGCCACACAGGTAGGACTCCTGTACTATAAACATGACAAAATGGCTTTCCGCTCAGAACATGCCTGTGATAGCGTCATATAGTATTTTTAGTAAGTGAAAATTCAGATTGCAATGCAGAGAGTGACGCCATGAGCCTGGAGGTAGAACTGCAGCCCTCACAAGTTCAGTACAGACAAATCTAAAAAGGAACGCAGTGAAATACGTAAAAGAAGAATTGCGATAAATGAATATATGACTGCAGCACAAGATCTCGACCCAGAGAGAAGAAAGGGGAGCTCCACCAATCACAGTACGCATTGGTAACAACCAAAAAAACACGGAGTGTGATTGGTGGATACCTTCTGGTCATACTTCTAGGCTCCCTGTGTTTAGCTTTGAAGTAGTGAGAAAGCATTCATCAGAGAGACTCCATAGGGGTTATCCTATTGGTTGTTGCCAAGGTAATCTATGATTGGTAGAGAGCCTTGCCATTTTTGCCATACCACGACTGTATTCCCCGTTTACACTTTGCATATCTTACTATCCCTGCCTTGACCTCAGTCATTTTTCTCTGAATTCAGGTGGACTCATACGACATTAAAGTAGCGGAGAACCTCGGGGAAATCGTGTTTGTGAGCATCGAGAAAAGGAAGTACTGGGTGCAAGATGACTGGTACTGCAGGCACATCACTGTCAAGACCCCAAGTGGAGACTACTTGGACTTCCCCTGTTACAGATGGGTTCCCGATGAAAAGGAAGTGGTCCTCAGAGATGGCCGGGGTAAGGGTACGGCTATAGGCCGTCTCTGAGTCTCTGGGTATTACCATTTCATCACTAAGCATGGAACAGCCAGTAATAGGTCAAGCAACGATTAGCTGTCAATGTCTGAACCAATCAAAAGGCTCTGAACAGGAAAACAGTGATTGGTTCAAATCACTGATGGTTCATATCAATATTATCCGTAATTATAATTAATAACTAATTTTGTGGTTCAGTGTTTCTCAAGCTTGGTCCTGGGGGACCCCTGTGTATGCTGGTTTTCATTCCAACCTCAACAGCTATTTCAGAATTTTAATAAGCTGTTAATTTTTCTTAATTAGGTGCTTTTCATGTTTTAGAGCTGGGGTTCCAGAAAGGGCCAGTGTGGGTGCACACCCCAGCTCTATGTTAAAATTCTGAAATTGCTGTTGAGGTTGGAATGAAAACCAGCATACACAGGGGTCCCCCAGGACTAAGTTTGAGAACCACTGCTGTAGTTTATATGGCAGTGAGTCTATGTATGGGCAAGGATTTCTCTCAGCTTTCTCTCAGAAATAATAAATCCAATTTACAAACTATTTAGGAGACTAGTAACAAGTAATGATTCCCTAATGCTTAAGGTAAACATGAATCAAGTCATGAATGATATAAATGCACAGAGGGACTTTGAACAAACAATTCAGTTGTATGAACTGACTCCCAGACTTTCTTGTGGAAAATTACAGTGAAGTCTTATTAAGAGTGTATTTCTTAATGCTTAGTGCCTTATCGTGGTTTCCTGGCTGCTCAATATATAGTCCGGGCGTGCTGCCAAATGCCTAACCCTTAATTAGAGAAAAACCTATTATTGTTCGTTATCTGTTTCTAAGAACTCTATGGTGGTACAACACTTGCTGAGTAAGCTGCTGACTTTCAGAGATCTGCACAGAACCACAGACTCTGTATTTCTCCCCACGATATCATGTATTAAAGCTTCTAACCTTGACTGAAGTCTCCATGTAGAACTGAATTGTTCTTTCGCACTCCCCCTCTGCAGAATAAAAAACACTGATTATTTACAGTTCCTGCCTTGTACCTTTCTTTTGGAGTCTTTACAATGCTTCCTCTGGGCAAGCAGGTGCATGTGCCAGGTGTGTAGCCAGATGTGTACCCAGGTGTGTAGCTGGGAGTGTAGTTCAGCGTGAGGACACGCAGGCCCTGAATGCACTTATTTGTCTGTGCAGAATAAAAAAGATGAAGAACACTTCAGCAACAGGTCTACATTTATGACTGGGCATTATGAACTGGGGGGGGGGGGGGGGGTGGATAAAAAAAATCACAGACTGCTTTGTGTTTATGCAGCACGATTGCCGCAAGATGACAAAACCAGACTGGTGAAACAGCACAGACGCAAAGAGCTGGAAACCAGACAGAAGATGTACAGGTAGGAGCACCGCTTGGTGTGTCCATGTTTGTCTCATCTATGCCACTGACATGATAAACAAATAATCTGCACCCAGGAACAAAACAAGAAAACTTAATTATGAAATAAAGGCTATACTACACACTTCAGTTTCAAGCATATGAAAAATAAAACGAAAAAATGTATACACCGGCTCTTCACATAACAGTCTGAGGTTTAATTTAGCATCACTGTTGAATCTGTTGAAATGTCAGTTGGTTATGTAATAAACATGCTTAATTCTAGCAGTGTTCCAGTGTTTCACTTGGAGTAGTCTCTTTGAAGAGCCTGAGTATAAAGTTTGGTTATAAAAGGAAAAACTGTTGTTCACATTCAATATTACACAGTACATATAATGGAGCATGTCTTCTTAGTTATGATGTCACAGAACCTTATGAATACATACATGTCACAGTCCTATGAGCAGATATGTGTGGAGCCCTGGAGGGGAAACAGTGTTGTTGTAGTAGACTTTCACCCCAGACACTAAGACAGTGGAATCTCTGGCCAATCAGTGATAACTCACTCAATGACCTATCAGGAAGAAAGAGGAAACCAGCAGCAGTGCTGCAGCCGTTTGCATCAGATAAACTTCAAATTGAGGCTAGATTGAGATGTTACACAATAACATCATTTAAACTGGTTGCTCCATCTGAGTTACTGTATCTGAGTCATGTTCAGTAGCTCAGAGTTAAAATACAGCTACTCTTTACGGCGTAAAGCCATTCCTGAAACAGCCCATGACACGAGGCATCCATTTGAAAGATTGGAAAACTTGTTGGATTACCTGACCATGCCGTTGAAGTTAATGGATCAAACACTTGATGTCAATGCTGCTCTGTTTTGTTAACCCAGTCAGTAATATAGACAATTACCTGAAAATGAGCTTCAACTTTTGGCTTCTTGGGACAATATATAGCAGTTTGTTGATTTTTGCTGATGTTTCAAGGTGGAATAACTTATTTTTCTTTCAATATCAAGCTGTTTAGCTAGCATATATATTGCTTGGCCTCACTGTTAGACTGGCATGAGCGTGATTGACAAGCATGTTGTTGGCCTGCAGATGAAAACGTCACTGTATGTGACAATGTTTTGTTTCAAGGAATCATTTATGTCTTAGTAAAGAGGCGCCATAAATATCCACGGTGCAACTGAAAAAAGACAGCTTTATTTGAAAACTAATTAGTTAATACGTAACATTTAGTGCTGACTTTACACCCTAATATGCGATAAAACTTATGTTATACTGGTGCAACAGGCCAGACTTGAGTATCCATCCCTGTTAAAAGCTGAAACTGAAAGTAATCATGGTTAACCCTCCTATTATGTTTGGGGTCAATTTGACCCCATTCAATGTTTACTGTCTCTAAAAATATGGTTACCATACTTTTTTCAGCTAGATATTTCATGACTTTTCTTAACTTTATAGGGAAAACATGGCAAACTTGAAATTAACTGAAAAAATTATTTTCAATGCCTGTACACATGTTGTAGGCATCGGTGTTATTGGGGTCATTTTGACCCCAGACTCTATTGTTATATAAAACCATCATTTTGATCTTGTTTTTGTTGAGGGCACTTTCACATTAATTTGTGTGTGTGTGTGTGTGTGTGTGTGTGAGAGAGAGAGAGAGCATGTGTGTGTGTGTGTATGTGCTTGTGTGTTAGGAGAAAACATAGTTCCCACAAGATCTATGATCATTCTCGCAACATGGGGGCGGGGGCAAACTTATAATAACGGCTGCACACACAGCCCTCTAAACCATTTTTCTTTGCATTTGTGCCTCAACTAAAGATTTGAAAATAACCACCAGACAGAGGCATATATTTTCTGCCACTGAGGTTCTGTCACAGATCTTGGAGGGCGAAAGTGATTTAGATGAGGATATGTCTGAGACTGAGGATAAGGGTGAGAAGGACCCTGACTATGAGGCATCTTCCTCTGAGGATGAGAATGAAGCCTTTGAGATACCACATTCTGACCCTCCTGTCTCAAGAAACACCCCTGTCATCTCTCAACCACCAAGAAACCTTCCTGCTGCCTCTCAACCACCAAGAAACCCTCCTGTCATCTCTCAACCCCCAAGAAACCCCCCTGTCATCTCTCAACCACCAAGAACTGACATGTGCACTTCCAAAAATGGAGAACTACTATGGTCCGGATCCCCAGTTGAAAGACAGGGTAGACTTAGTGCTGCTAATGTCATCAAAATGGTTCCAGGCCCCACCAGATATGCTAGCAGTCATGTACAAGACATAAAGTCTGCATTTGAACTCTTCATAACACCATCAATGCAAAAGGATATTCTTGAGATGACAAACTTAGAGGGGAGGCGTGTGTATGGTGACAATTGGAAAGAGCTGGATGTGACCCACTAGCAGTCCTATATTGGGTTGCTTATTTTGGCAGGAGTATACAAGTCAAAACGTGAAGCAACAGCAAGCCTTTGGAATGCTGACACTGGTAGGGCAATTTTTCCAGCCACAATGTATCTGGAGACATTTCATGTTTTCTCCCACATTATACGCTTTGATGATAGGGAAACAAGGCAGGGTCGACAGGAGCGTGACAAACTTGCACCTATCTCGTCTGAATGAAGAATTGATACCCACGGGTACCTAGTTGAGCTGTTATGTTCATTTTTTTAATCAAAACTCAATTCTGGTGATTAATTTACTTTTTATTGGTGTTTCTTCATTATTTAATAACTGTCATATGTTACTTATTGATGTTCTGAAGTGTTTTCTGAAACTAAACATTTGAAATGTTTGACAGTTTTAATATTTTTTCCAGGGGTCAAATTGACCCCGAACATAAAACGTTACTATGCTTGATAATAAAAGTGTGTTTCTTTCCAAATGTTATTTTTCTTTTTTAATGAGCACTTAATACCAACATAAAGCCCTGCAAACACCAAAACATACTTTGTTTTCCATTTTAGGTCAATGAATGAGATTGTACAGTCATTTGCATATTTCACAATAGTCATATAAAATCAATACTTGATGTATAAGGGGACGATGGGGGGAGTCATGTTTTATTTACTGGGCTATTAAGATGGTCAGTAGAAAGGCCTAAAGTAGCTGAGAGAGAAACTTGGGTAACACTTTCAGTTACAATTATTTTCTGCATGTTTATATTGCTGGGGTCAAATTAACCCCAAACATAAAAGTTGTTCGTTAATTCGAACATAATAGGAGGGTTAACTGTGAAGTGGCTTTTCCTTACATGCTCCTATTGAAGATGGAGGGAGTGGCAGCCAGGGTTTCCTATGAGCATAGATGCCAATACTCACAAGGAGCTTCCAAGAGACATCCAGTTTGACAGTGAGAAAGGAGTGGACTTCACCCTCAACTACACTAAGGCGTGAGTATTATAGCATGCACTCACACTGAGTGTTATGGCTCCCTGCCCTTGTGCCCTAGTGGCTGCTTGTGGTGTTGCAACATTGGTTTTGATTGTCTTACTAATAGGAAATTGGTGTCACCTGGAGGGGATCTACTTTGCCCTCTGGCCAATGCTTTCTCTCTCCCCTTTCAGAGGACAACCTGCAGTCCGGCTACACTGCTCATTCATTTTCATATTTTTTTTAGGTTTCTTTAATTAAAAGCATTTTTGAATTGCAACTATTTTGTGTGATATTGTTTATGTTGCGTCTGGCCAGGGGCTGGTCGTAACATAATTGGGGGCTCATCCGGGATCTGCTGATCCGGTATGTACTCTCTCTAGTTTTTATCTCGCTTTATCTCAGTTTTGTTGGTATGGAAGTTCTCCGCGTTTGCGGGGTGTGGCAGTAGGTTGAGTCGACTGAGTGTTATTGGTTTGCTGTGTTTCCCTCAGGTAACTGTAGTCCTCGGGCATGTCCTTCAGGCTTGTCACTTTGTTATTTTGCCTTTCTTATTTTTGGTGTTAATTCTGAGTGGGGGTACGCTCCGGTTCGCTGTGAGTGACTATTCAATTGGTCTTTCATTTGCGTTCAAGGGTTTTGCGTTTAAAAGCCGCTTCGAGTCCGGTAAATACACTGAAGACTAGGTTAGGTTTTTAGTTAGTTAGATTTCCATTGCTGCTAGGTAGTTAGGACCTGGGGGAAGCCCTGGCAGCCCACACCAGTCAAAGTAACGGCCAGTAACTCAGCTTATCGTTGTAATTAGTGTGATTAGTATCACTTGTGATTTTGCTGAGTCTTTGGGTGAGTATGGAAATTTGCTACATTTCTACATTTGCAGTTTGCTTTTGATTATGCAATCGGTAGCTGTGTTTTCGCACGTGAATATGATAGTGTGCACTCACACTGAGGTAAGTAAGATAGTATACACTCACACTGAGGTGAGTATGATAGTATGCATTCACACTGAGGGGAGTATGATAGCATGCATGCACACTGAGGGGAGTATGATAGTATGCACTCACACTGAGGGGAGTATGATAGTATGCACTCACACTGAGGGGAGTATGATAGCATGCATGCACACTGAGGGGAGTATGATAGCATGCACTCACACTGAGGGGAGTATGATAGTATGCACTCACACTGAGGGGAGTATGATAGCATGCATGCACACTGAGGGGAGTATGATAGCATGCATGCACACTGAGGGGAGTATGATAGTATGCACTCACACTGAGGGGAGTATGATAGTATGCACTCACACTGAGGGGAGTATGATAGCATGCATGCACACTGAGGGGAGTATGATAGCATGCACTCACACTGAGGGGAGTATGATAGTATGCACTCACACTGAGGGGAGTATGATAGCATGCATGCACACTGAGGGGAGTATGATAGCATGCATGCACACTGAGGTGAGTATGATAGCATGCATGCACACTGAGGGGAGTATGATAGCATGCATGCACACTGAGGTGAGTATGATAGTATGCACTCACACTGAAGCATGTCCAGCACTGGCCCTGGCAACTGCACTATGCCATCCAGTAATACCGATTTATGTCCTTAAATGAATTACTAATGTAACAACAGTCTCCATTCTATTCTGTCTGTAATTGATCTTTCTGGTTTTAGTTTGCTTACAGTAATACAGTATCTTAACTTAAACCTATACAACTGGAGGCTAAGGAAAGTCCTTAAACATGCTGTATATTTCAGTAACATTGATTTTTTCAGCCTCTTTCATGCAAAGGTTAACATTTATCCAATATTGAAATACCCCCCTGTCTGTTGCTGCAGGTATATGCAAGTGGAACAAAATGTATTGGTCATTTCACCTGTGTATGAAAAGGCAGTATTCTATCTCATAACTGGTTCCATTATAAAAAAATTTATGTAAAAAAAAAAAAAATTTTTTATCTGCAATCGCTGTTGACTGGAACTGACTTTTGTCATAGGATATTACCTTCAACAAGTGTGAAAGTAATGTAATGTTCAGAAAGGCGTGAGGTTGCAATGACAGTGATGCAACGGAGAACTGTGTGCTGAGATGTTATCACTGAAATGGCGGGAGGTGCTACCATTTTATCAATAGAGCAGCCATGAGTTTCCTCCATTTTATTTGCATCGATGTCTTATCTCAGCATTTATTATGCTGTCAACATGTTTCATTCTAATTTTACATGAGCAACAATCAGCCACTTAAAAAAGACCAGACCATCTTCATTTAAGATGATGTACTCATGTTTATTTTTTGTAAAAGTAAATGAAATTTGAGAACTGTGTAATATGAATTCATTAATGCATTCAGTAGCATGGGCCAGGCTGCGTGAGTTCAGTCACATGGACGACTTGACTGACAGCTACAGGCTGGATATGTTCACGTTTAACACAAACATTATATTTCCCTGATGAGCCTTCCTTTGTGGCGTCTGTTTAGGATTGAAAACCTCTACATAAACCGATTCATGCATATGTTCCAGTCCTCCTGGAATGATTTTGCCGATTTTGAACGGATATTTGTGAGGATCAGCAACACCATCTCAGGTTGGAACCTCCTTTTTGAACCCATCTTATTTCATTTATTAAAACTCCACTGTATCAAACTGTGGGAAATTTTATTTAGGTACTATGTACAACCTCCCATACTATATTATCAAGGCAACAACAGAGTCATAGCTGGAAATCAAACCCATGACTTTTGAGTGACAAACCCAGTTACAAAACCATTATGCTACAATGCCACCATATAATTTAAACCTATTCACAGTGTGCCAAACTATCTTGGTCATAACTGCAAAACTGGATTCAGTGTTCTAATCCACCCAGCTATCATTGTTTTAAATAACATCCAGGCAAATTTCTCAATGATGTCATGGATTTCATCCACCACTGGTTTTTAAATCCCTATCCATCCAGGCTAAATTAATCCATCTTCCTAAATGAAAAGTGCCTGAAAGAAACATTGTGGTTCTAAATTACTGCTGCTCACAGAAAATTCAGTGTGGTGCACAATCTGGCAACATTCAAAAGACCTGTGAATGAGGCCCTTGGGATAAATACAGAAAGCAGAAGTCAGAAGTGAGTCATTCAGAAAGCAACTCTTGGAATGCTGTTGCAATAATGAAATAGTTTAAATGAAAGTTTAATAAAATGAATTTGATTCATCTGATTAAACTTTAATGTTTACAATCTAGTTTGCCGAGACAATGTTTCCCCAGCTCCCCGAGATGGCAGTTAAGTCATCGATTTCTTTATCTGTCATCTGTGGACCAGTTACTAGTGTCATCATGCCTGAGCAGATTATTTTACACGCTACCAAAAATGACGTCAAAGCCCCCTAACAGTCACGGTCATCTTCTGTTCGCAATTTCAGTGTTGGAACAACGGGCGGGTTAATGAAAAGGAAGTGGGCCAGACTTCGGCTAGACTAAAGTGGAAGCTGCTGGTGCAATCTTCTGAGGCTTTGGCCTTCCAGAAGTGTAAATATGCTTAGGGTACCACAGAGAAATGAGCTAATGGGTTTAAACTGCCACATTGATTGCATTAAATGATTGCATGAGTTAAACAGGGTTCACCTACTGTGCAGATCACACTAGAAACATAGATGTGTGCCTGTCCTCTTAATACTATTCAGACGAATGAATGCCATCACTTTGCTACCTTGACTTATGTTTTTTCATATGGGAAGCTTCAGATGTTTGGTTGAAGGTACTATTTTCCTACACATCATGGGCCTGATTTACTAAGATCTTTAGCACATGCAAAACTAATAACAAAACCAATGATTTGTCCAAAACAAGTACCATGGGCAATCATTGGTTATGTTATTGCTTTTGTGCATGCTAAAAGGTTTTGCACATGCTGAAGGTCATAGTAAATCAGGCTCCAGATGGCCATGTCAGACATGCATGTGTACTGTATGATGTAGAGAGCGTCTGATAGGCTGGGTATTCAGAGACATGTCTGCTCTGCAGAGTATGTGATGCAGCACTGGCAGGAGGACTTCATGTTTGGATATCAGTTTCTCAACGGCTGCAACCCTGTGATCATCCAAAAGTGCACCCAGCTCCCCGCCAAGTTCCCTGTCACTCACGAGATGGTGGAATTCTGCCTGGAGCGAGATCTCACTCTGGAAGAGGAGATCAAGGTGAGTCTTCAAAGTACGCTGTGAAATATCTGGATTGGGGAATTTCTCCAGTTGGATTGACCCTCGTTAATTTAGCAAACTTTAGTAAATTTGATGGAATACATAATCCGCCACACTTTTTCACATTTCTCTTCCCTAGAAGTGCACCATGCAAATACTTATGTGCACCTCTGATTCATAAGACACATGTTTTTGGGGCAGAATGAGTCATATCTGCATCTGAAAATAGTTGCATAGTAAATGTGGCCCTTGGTGTGTGAATATTGTGAGTACTTTCTCTCGATACTTCCAAGAAATGCAACCATTGGGTTTTCAGAAAATTGAAAATGAAACTTTTTTTTTTTAAACATTGATTTTTGATTAAGTAGTAACTAAGCAGCCTAATAAATTGAAACATCTATTATGGACAAATTTAGGCTGAATCCACAGCTGACTGAATGTCACCTTTGTCTGGCTGACTGTGTTCACCTTGCTGCTTGTATTCTGTGCAGGCAGGGAACGTGTACATTGCAGACTATGACCTCATGGAAAACATCACGCCCAACGGTACAGACTCCTGCACACTCCAGTACCTGGCTGCTCCAATCTGCCTGCTGTACAAGAACACGCAGAACAAGGTCCTGCCAATCGCTATTCAGGTACTGCAATTACTGCTGTTTATGAAAACTTATGAAAAGACCTTTATGCTGTCACCAATAAACATGAATGACAATTAATTACAGTTAGTATGCAGTATATTAAATTAGCTACATGGCACAGATATGCACTGCAGGTACGTGCTGTAATAAACTACTATTTTGGAACAATGATATTTTAAGAACATTAAGTGTTAAGTCAGATGTATTCTTTGAGTACTGCAGAAGCATTTGTTGATTTGTTTTTTGTCTTTCTGCAGTCAGTTTGCTGATTTTATTTACTGTAAATTAAGTGATTAAAAATATATATCTCATGTTATCTAAGCATCTAAAATAGGTAGCATGTGTTCTAATAAAAACAAACAGCAAATGAGGTCAGCACTCCTTAGTAATGAAGCTTTTAGTATATGTAAGAAACGGCTTTGCCCCACAGCTGGAACAGAGCCCTGGGGAGGACAGCCCAATCTTCCTCCCGAGTGACAGCAAGTGCGACTGGATGCTGGCGAAGATCTGGGTGCGATCGTCCGACTTCCACATCCACCAAACCGTCACGCATCTCCTGCGCACCCACCTGATCTCCGAAGTCTTTGGGATAGCGCTGTTCCGCCAGCTTCCTGCTGTCCATCCTGTGTACAAGGTACATCAGCTCAATGGTAGCCATTAGGAACTCCGTAGCACTGAAACATTGAACTGAAAATAGTAATCAGTATCCCATTAGAACGGTTATGTTTCTAACATGTTTATCAGTGTCGGCTTTCTATATGTTCATGTAATGATATCTAACAGACTCGTAAGTTCCCAGCAGCTGATGGGGTGATTTGAAAAAAAAATTACTAACAGTAACAAGAATACTGTAACAATAATTAGCCAATTAATTAGATAGCTAGCTGTTAGCCAGTAGCCACCTAGCTGGCTAGCAGTGCAGGCTAGTGGAGCTTCATTATGCACATGCAGACTCACAGGGTAAATGATACCTCTAGAAACATGTATTTGTAAAACATACAGTGCATACAGTATTTATACTAAACAAAAGTTCTGTAACATCACACATTATAAGTTCCAACCATAACCAACCATGTCCAAAGGCTGAAGATAGTATTTTGCAATACATTTTTGTATCTGTAGGCTATATTCTGTAGCCTACACATTTGAAAGTTATTGATAAGTATTATTTTTTAAAAATTGACATCTTCAACTGGAATATAGACACCAACATATTGTGACATAAGGCTTTTAATATCATTAGCTCTAAGTTCTTTACAGCAAAGCAAGAAACATCACCACCATAAATAAATAGCACCCACCTGGGTGATGCATGGCAGCCATTTGGCACCAGAATGCTTACCACCTGTAACCTGTGGTGAGAGACAGGAAAGCATTGAGTCAGTTATCCAAGGGGTGATTGGGTAGCCAGGATGAAAAAGCCAATTTTGGAATTTTGCCAAGACACTGGAGGAAAGTGTCATGGGATCTTAGTTTACCACGGTGAATCAGATTAATGTGTCATCCTACAGCACAGTGTCACTGTTACTGTACTGGGACAGACATATCTGTCTGCTTAAACAGGAAGACCACTCCCTACTGGCCCACCAACACATTTTTTGCAACTTCCTCAAAGCTAAGTGACAGGTTGACTGGTTAGCCCATTCCTGAGGTTCATATCTTTAGTGGTGGGTTACTGTATGGTAAGAAAAGCCTGTTTTAAAAATGAGAAATATTTATTTGTATTTGGCTGAAGATTATATTAATCCAGGGAACCCCAGAGATTATTTCCTTGATTGTTCTTGACCTCCTGGTATATAAAGTCATCTGTTAAGAATATATGAGATGATAATTGATATATTACACCTCTTATTTTTTTCATAGCTGGTCCTACCACATGTCCGTTTCACCATTGCCATAAACACCAAGGCCAGGGAGGAGCTGATCTGTGAATGCGGCCTCTTCGATAAGGTGTGTGCTGAAGGAAAGACCCACCATGCTTTGCTCAGTCTGTGTGTTGTCACTCACCTGTAATGTGCCAGTAATCTGCACCAAACCTGATTCATTTTGTGCAATGTGAATATGAGGCGAGCAACCCATGCTAGGGGAAAGGAGTCTTCTTTCAGTGCTTTACACGGTGCTGCTAAGCATGGTAACATCCGGTGTGATTAACACTCTACACAGAAAAACAGTGAACAAACAACAGAGGGATTAGCGACATGCAAAATTAGTTTGTTTGCAAAAATTCCATGTAAAACCTTGAACAGCATGAGCTGCCATTTTCTATTACATGTCATAAATTGAATATTATTTTAAATAGTTTTCTTTGATATCAGGTCTTTTGTGGACAAACCTTTTCTTAAAAGTAATAGATACATTTCTATCATGTGTACTGTACGTTCAGACATGGACTGTAAACCTTGCACAGTATTGTGCAGCTTGTCTGTTGTGTAAGTCTAATGGTATGTGCGTGTTTTGTATGTGACTAGACAACCATTAAACTGAAGTGCGTTAAATCTGCTTTGGCTGTTAAGGGACAGCATGAGTGTGATAAGATGTAAATGGTGATGTCACAATGTGCCCGGATTCGTAGGCCAATGGTACGGGTGGTGGAGGCCATGTTGAGCTGGTGCAGAAGGCCATGAAGACATTCACATACCAGTCACTGGTTTTCCCAGAAGCCATAAGAGCCAGGGGAATGGACAGCCAGGAGGAACTTCCTTACTACTTCTACAGAGATGATGGAAATAAGGTCTGGGAGGTTGTCAAAAGGTAGCGTGACCACCAATGATGATCATGCAAATATAACATTATTATATAACATTGTTTTGGTTTGTGTCATATGCACATTGCTAATCTGAACATGATCATTGATCAGACTGCACAAATCTCAAAAAAGGATGGGATGCCTGTTTCCAGCAAAAATGGTAAATGGACTGCATTTATATTAGGGATGGTGCCGAATACAAATACCATATTTGGCAACACTTGAATAGTGCGTTCTCTCCAAATGTTTTCTCCTCCCGAATTTGGCCAGTATTATTCAGACTGGGATCTTTTCTTCCCGCCTCTCTGATGCGCTCAGAAGGCAGAAGTTTCTACACACCCAGAGGCCTGGGGATCAAAGCGACAGCTCTCCGGTTGCCAGGCAACCATTCTACCTGAGCTAATGAGCCCCACTTTCAGCATAAAACAATATTTAAGGCTGCAAAAAATGTATGCTAAATACCTTTCACACTTTTTACAGAGTGAAAGAATAGTGTACTGTGCATTGCACTGGGATATGCGCTGGGCAACAGAGAGCAAACCTGAGCAGCAGTCTTTCAGCTCACTGTTCACAGCCGGCCCGGTTCTCAGCTGACCGGCAGAGATGTCACTAGGGGGTGCAGGGGGTGTGGGGGGTGCGGGGGGTGGCACCGGGTGACACCAAAATGACTGTTTATAAAATCTTTGTGCAGTGTTTCAGCAGAAATGTATTCTTTTTTATAAAAAGTTTTTTTTCTAATGCAACGGGCTGAAACAGCTGGTTTCTCTGATGCAGTTTACTGCCGGTTGATTTAATTAGTGGTATTGATGTGACGAGAAGCGCTCAGTCATTTGAGTGCATAACATGCAATTCCTCACACCCACACCCGCCCTCTGGCGCTACCGTGTTACCTGTCTGATTGACTGATGTCTTCGTGGCATGTTTAAACCCTACCTCTGTTTATTAACCCCCCCCACCCCACCGCACTGGGTGACCCCAGCCCTAGTGATCCCACCCCCCCCCACCACCCCACCCCAGCCCTAGTGATCCCACCCCCCCCACCCCCCCCAGCCCTAGTGATCCCACCCCCCACCCCCAGCCCTAGTGATCCCACCCCCCACCCCCAGCCCTAGTGATCCCACCATCCCCCACCCCCCCAGCCCTAGTGATCCCACCACCCCCCCACCCCCCCCAGCCTAGTGATCCCCCCCCACCCCCCCCCAGCCCTAGTGATGCCACTGCTGACCGGCTCCTTCTGCTTCTCAGTGCCGGGTTTTCTTTCTTATTGTGCTCGACAAAGCAAAACTAAGACAGACTCGCAGCTGACTAGCTAGCGCAGCCCAGGTGCATGTGCTCTCCCCACCAGCCGGCGCAGCTAAGACTGAATGCCGCAAATACAATAGAACAAAGTTCATTTTTGAAACGATGTGATTTTTGAGGACAAACTGAGATACCGGTGGCTTTGACTACACTGGGGGTTTTTGGTACCTTCACAGCTTTGTGGGAGACATTGTGAAGATCTACTACAAGAGTGACGAGGTGGTGCAGGAGGACGAGGAAATCCAGGCCTTCGCCAAGGATGTGTGCAGCTTCGGGATGCAGGACCTCGATTACTGCGGTGGGAAAACTCTCTGTTAAAAATGACTACATCACATCAGGGTTATATTGCGCCAAATTACAAAGAATTACTGAGAAAAGAGAAAGAAAAGCGATCAATGCAATAAATAAAGCACAGGTGTAATGGGTTTATGTCCTGTGCTGTTCCCTAAGGACAGTTCACAGGTGAATAACTATCTCTCTACCTTTAAGAAAAATAAACCCAGGGAAAGTGTTACATTGGATTGAATTTAGTAATTGGCTTCTAGGGCTATTGGTTTATGTTTCATAATTAATCTAACCTTAATTTACATGTTTCCAAGAGCAGGCCTCGATATTCAATGTTTAAGTGATTATTACTCTTGGTGAGGGGAGAAAGTATTATGCAGGGAAGAAGCTTCTAGACTAAAGAAAAGAAGATGTGGTGAGCCTAATTACAGCAGGCTGAAAAAGCCGATGTCGAAACATCCTGTGTGTTGCCCAATGACAGCCATGGCCTTCAGACCGTGCTGCATGCAACGTGTGTTTCAGTGCTGTAATCCGAGAGCTGTGCAGCTTCCTCCCATGAGCACGACATTCACAAACTCCGAGCCTTAGATCAGCTGTCTTCAGAGACAATAAGTTCTGTTTGCAGATACGACCTCCTGCTCTCATGCATCTGATGTTATTTCTTATGTGCACATGCATCCATTCACAGGGTTTCCAAAATCTCTGCAGAATCGCGAGCAGCTGATCGAGTATTTGACTGTCATCATTTTCACCGCCTCTGCACACCATGCAGCCGTCAACTTTGGCCAGGTAGGCACCCGTCCCCTCGACAACCACCCAATCAGGCTGGGCATGGCAGTTTAACAGACTGATTACAGTTTTAACAGAAATATATATATTATATATAAGAATATATATAATATATATATTCACCATTTAATATACAGTTTTAACTTTGCACACTGTGAAACAAACTGCCATTTGTTAGATAATTCTGGAATGCTTGTAAATTAACTTAATTGTCTAATGATGAACCCAAATCTGAAATGAACCCAGTAATAGAACTGAAAGTTATGGTCAAAGATATTATGAAACCCAGGCAGAATATAACTCATGAGACCTGAGAGGGTGAGTGGTCTTATTGTTTTGTTATTCTTTTTCCGCACTTTGTCCAAGTTGACTGTGACCCTAAATTTAGCCATGTTCCTGCTTCTGCTTCTGCTTTTGCAGTCTATAAAAGGCCTTCAGAGGGTAATGTCTGTGCAGGTAGAACACCTCCAACTTTAAGAGTCCATAATAAGTACATGCTTCCATGGCCTTGTGGTCAGGTGTTTAAGCCCTCAAACTCAGGGACAGCTCATCGGTTTGACAAAACATGCTGAGGTGGTTTGTGTATGGTGATGCTGAGTTTTTTCATGTTCTGCAGTATGATTGGTGCTCCTGGATCCCCAACTCTCCACCCACCATGCGGAAACCCCCACCCACAAAGAAGGGCGTGGCAACGATCCAGGACATCATCGAGAGCCTGCCCGATCGCGGCCGGTCCTGCTGGCACCTGGGGGCTGTTTGGGCCCTTAGTCAGTTTCAGGAGAATGAGGTACAACCTGCAGAACTCTGCTAGAACACCAATAACCTGCAGAACTCTGCTAGAACACCAATAACCTGCAGAACTCTGCTAGAACACCAGTAACCTGCAGAACTCTGCTAGAACACCAATAACCTGCAGACCTCTGCTAGAACACCAATAACCTGCAGAACTCTGCTAGAACACCAATAACCTGCAGACCTCTGCTAGAACACCTATAACCTGCAGACCTCTGCTAGAACACCAATAACCTGCAGACCTCTGCTAGAACACCAATAACCTGCAGAACTCTGCTAGAACACCAATAACCTGCAGAACTCTGCTAGAACACCAATAACCTGCAGACCTCTGCTAGAACACCAATAACCTGCAGAACTCTGCTAGAACACCAATAACCTGCAGAACTCTGCTAGAACACCATACCTGCAGACCTCTCTAGAAACCCTATAACCTTGCAGACTCTGCTAGAACACCCTAACCTGCAGACCTCTGCTAGAACACCAATAACCTGCAGAACTCTGCTAGAACACCAATAACCTGCAGAACTCTGCTAGAACACCTATAACCTGCAGAACTCTGCTAGAACACCTATAACCTGCAGACCTCTGCTAGAACACCAATAACCTGCAGAACTCTGCTAGAACACCAATAATTTGCATAACTTCGCTAGAACACCAGTAACCTGCAGAACTCTGCTAGAACACCTATAACCTGCAGACCTCTGCTAGAACACCAGTAACCTGCAGAACTCTGCTAGAACACCAATAACCTGCAGACCTCTGCTAGAACACCAATAACCTGCAGAACTCTGCTAGAACACCAGTAACCTGCAGAACTCTGCTAGAACACCAGTAACCTGCAGAACTCTGCTAGAACACCAATAACCTGCAGAACTCTGCTAGAACACCAATAACCTGCAGAACTCTGCTAGAACACCAGTAACCTGCAGACCTCTGCTAGAACACCAGTAACCTGCAGAACTTCGCTAGAACACCAATAACCTGCAGAACTTCGCTAGAACACCAATAATAGAAACATGTATATCCACAGAGCAAAATTCTTATGTAGATGAAATCCTCCTCAGCTTAGACCCCCTCACAGAGGCAAACTTCCATAATTCAGCGGAACCTTCAAACTGAGCTTGTGCCAGAGGGAATAACGACAGCCCTTTCCTTCACAGCTGTTTCTGGGCATGTATCCAGACGAGCATTTCATTGAAAAGCCAGTGAAGGAGGCCATGGAGACGTTCCGGAAGAAGCTGGCGGAGGTGTCCCTTTTAATAAAGGCCAGGAATGAGGGCAAGAAACTGCCGTACTATTACCTGAGCCCCGACCGCGTCCCCAACAGCGTGGCCGTGTAGTTGAGCTAGCGTGGCTGTGTAGTTGAGCTAGCGATCGCCTCTCTGCTGCGTGGCTGTGTAGCCGAGCTAGCGATCGCCTCTCCACTGCGTGGCTATGTAGCCGAGCTAGCGATCACGTGGCTGTGTAGCTGAGCTAGCGTGGCTGTGTAACTGAGGTAGCAATCGCCTTTCCGCTGTGTGGCTGTGTAGCTGAGCTAGTCTGGCTGTATAGCTGGGCTAGCGATTGGTGCTCAGGAGTGGGTGTCTGTCATAGTTTGTGAAACCATCAGGGAATCTTTGGATATGTGAACATTGGTATCAACAAAAAAATACATAGTGAGGTTTCACATTTGCACTCATTCATTAATTCATTTTCCATTTTAGAAGTGCTGTCACAGAAGTGCTGAAAATTAATAACTGTCAATTTTTGTTTTGCTCTGGATGAGACCACTAGAGCACAATAATGTGAGCACACATATTATATTGCCTATTGCTAAGCAACAATTTCTATTTTTAATTGAAAATGAAAGAATAACCACTTCTTCAGTCTGTTTCAAATTTTGTTACAGAAGTTGTTACACTTTGCTTGCAGTACAGAATGCATGCTATATGTTTAAGCGTTTTGAATTTCTGTGCATTTTCCACAGTTGCAATAAATGCGTGTGATAGGTTAATTCAGGTAAGAGGTAAATATTTGAATTGTGCTTCCCTATCTCCCTATCTGTGTTTTACATGCACAGTCATACTGCTCCTATAAATAAAAGCATTGAATGTAATTAAAATACAGCACCTGTATGTGTCTGTAAATGTACAGATTTAAGCAAACAACTCAGTTTCCTTTGGGAGGAAGTGAAGAAATAATTTTTGGCACTATATCTTCTCTCAGGTTTTATTGATTTTATATCAGCCTTAATTACAAATAAATCATTACCTCAAATTGTATTGTATATCTAAAGGAACGTTAAACATGCTTAAACATTTCCAAAGTGTATGTGCAAGAGGGACTTACTCCAGATTTGAACCAAGGGAACTAATCATCAGTTGGAACTGCTGAAGTAGTACATTTTGGATTGCACCAAATAGCATTGGTATTTTTATGTATTTCAAAAACAAATTATTTACGCTATAATGCATTAGATGCATTTTAAAAAAAGTTTAATTATCAAGGGGGTTAGGCTGCTGTAAGGGATTCCTGCTGCTTTTCACTTTCTTTCAACTGATAAACTTTGGCTTTTTATTGATGTCTGTGAACAAGGGTCACACAAAATAGATATGTTCTAACACTTTTGTCCCTGTTTCTTCATAGCTACTATATTACACTTATAGTATGAACTTATAAGTGTATGAACAAAAAAGAACACAAAACTATAAATGAAGACTTTGCATCTCTTTAAGGAAGATCGTAAACAGTTAATGAGAAAGTAATGAAGACAGAATAGCGCATGCTGTCTCAGCTCCTTTTGCGCTCCTGCAGCACAGTGTTGCTAAAGGAAGATTGTTCTTCCTTAGCCAGAACAACATGCCTTATATATAAAAGTAAGAAGCAACATGCTTTATATTAAAAGTTTACTTAATTTTATTTGGTTGATTTCAATGTTAACTTTTAAAAATGGGAAATTAAATTACTCAAAAAACATCAATATTCTTTTGAACAAACTCATACCGAATTTTTTTTTTTTTTTTTTTACATAAGCAAATTCACAATCAAAATGTGCAGAATACAATGCAGGGACAACATGGGAAAAATAAACGTAATAATGTTTGCTTTAAACAGACTCAGTAGTAAAGCACTGCCATTTTATGCAAATAACACCTTTAAAGCAAAACCTGGGCCTGGTCTGCAGAGACTGAAGCGATGCCTCCATTTTGTTTTCTGTGTTCTGGCTTTAGCGAGTTTCACTGAGGCAGCCCAAGAGGCTTTCTGTGACTGCATCTCCTCCATTTATGCTAGTTATACAAAACCTTGTGTGTGTGCTACCACAGAAATCATTTGAGTTTGACAACTAAGAGTGGGGGGAAAGAAACAGGAAATGTAATCCCCCCCCCCCCCCTCACTTCAGTAATAGACTGTTTCAGTATATGACTGACTAGCTCATATTCTAAGAAGCATAACTTAATGCACAAACAAATTAAATGGCTTATAGTTTGGAGGAGAGCAACCTTTGAAATCTCAACTTACCAAAGGAGCCAGCTCCTCCATATAATTACTTGCGCAGTTGACTGGCACTGCAACAACAAACAAAAAAACAATTAAAATAATAATGCAACAGTCACTGCACATTTAAGAAGCTAGAAATCAACTGAATGACAGTTCCCATTTCTGTATATTGTAACTGTTTGACTGTAGAGATGTTGAAGATTGCAGATGATGGTGTGATGCGTATGGATGGTACTGATAACAGTCATGGCCCGCCTGCAAGTCGCATTCCCAGAAGAGAAACAGTAAGAGTGCATTGCGGTAAATTGTGGTGCATTGTGGGAAGAGGACGTTACAAGAGTCTAAATGCTCAAGCCTGTGATTTGAAACACTCAGTGTTAGTTGCATAAAATCACATTCTGGGGGTGAGGGGCAGTGGGACAGGGTGACTAATGAGTGCGCTCCATCTTTTCTCAATAAATAAAACCAAATAAAACTGTGTGCCATCAACTTTACACACAGAACACCGGTGGGGACATGTGACCTGTCACAGACAGGTTGAAAGAGGGTAATTGCACTTCAAATAACTAATTGCACACAGCCTTTTGGGGATTAGTGAAAGTACAGTATGTTCACAAACAAATACAAGCCCGCTTCAAGTTCACATGTTGCTCACTAGATGGCATTACAATTCCTGCTGTCTTCTCAGAAATAAAAAGTGACTTTCATGTGTAGAATTTCAAAACAGTTTGATGGACTGGCATTTATAAGATCCAAAGTGTCTACAAAACAAAAAACAAACAAAAAAATGTCAGTTACTCTGAAAATCATGATAAACGTAAACACTGGTCAATAATCCTATTAAAAATATCTCCACTGGCATGGAAAACACTACCAGTCCTATCCCAACACTTTCCCTTCTGACAGCTACGTAAGAACTTACCTCTGGCTACACAGCCCCTAGAAGCCTATCAGAGCCTGCAGAAATACACAACTTGCCTTATTAAAGCATTTTCATCCTCAAACCACCAGGTGGCAGGCAAGTCAGCTCTTCGTCCCATATATTCAGGGTAAAGTTATCCCATGTTTTACCTATAATATCAGACTGAAACAATTACAATCCTTTCACATAACCACACATTTGACATTTGATTTACCATTTGTATGTCGTAATTCACATATTATGAGGTGCAATTGAGTTATTTCCATTTTCTCAGTGATAATGCTACAGTTGAAATAGTCTTGCCACTTGAATGCTGTAGATATGTTCTATACAGTACAAAGTGGTCTTATTGGTCCACTGTTGTTCATTTAAAACTTGCACTAAGGAAGATGCCATCTGAAGCACGGGTTAACTAATAAGTTTCATCTGACCACATCTTCCTTTGGGCATGATTTAACTGACCGGCAAGTAAAGGTGTTAATGCCATGAACACTTGTGAATTCATTTGCAGTGACGACGCCAAAGACTATTCTGTTCTGCTGGAACCAATAACAGGCGAAAACACACTGGCCACAAATGAATACAAGTTCATTTGTCCGTTATGTCATGACGGGTCAACTGCTCTCAATTAACTGCCAATGAAAGGTTTAATTCTCAGTTTAAATATGAATTGATGTCATTAAATAACTAATATCAAATTAAATTAATTGATGACATTAAAGGGAATGGAAACTGAAAAAGCAGAGCAAATACAGAGAAAATAGTTGACTTGCTGGTTACCCCTGGACACAGGAAGAAATGCCATTTTAAAAAATCAGACAAGAAGAATTTCAAAGTCCAACTCAATAGTTCAGCAAATAAACAAACCAACAAACAACATCACATTTAATATTAGAAGTATCATTCACACAATAAAAAACACGACCAGTTCATTGCAAAGTTGCATGAAGATAATGAATTTCACCTGTTCAGAATAAATTTCCTGTAATTGGTAGAAAATTTGTTTGTAAAAAGTTTACATTCTCTCAGCTTCCAAAGGGAATTGGGCACAACCTTGTTTTTATTCCATTTTATCATTTGGTTATCAACCAATAAAAATCAGCCCTGCGGTAAGTAACCAGACCATGCTTGACTTTGCTTTTCAGAATAATTCTGTTTTTGAAAGTGAAATGAGCATTTCTGTAAAATTACATTTCCCCAATGTGTTCCTTTTCCCAGCCAAGGTATGTCTACAGGGTTACAAAATTCACCGTATAAAATATGAGTATTTCATTATTTTAACTTCAAGTTTCCTTTCCAATATACACATATTGTAAATCAATTTATAAAGAATGAAACTGAGCTGTGGTCGTGGAAAATAAAAGTGCTTGAATGCATTATTACAGACTCCATCGGAACTTGAGTCTCAGAAATCAGGTCCTGTACGACAGCAGTAAAATGGCAGTAGTAGGAATGTTCTGGAACTGACGCACACTGATTTATACTGATTAGCTGACATCTTACAGGAACAAAAAGAAACAGACATCATTCCACAGAAAATGAATGCGCACCTCAGTCAGTTATTTTTTTTTATAGATCCAACAATATTTTGAGTGTGGCACAGCTCAGAGTGGCCATAGCGAGGCTGGTCCTGCAGGGGGTGAGAGAGAGCCAATCACACGTGCAGGATTTCCATGCTGTAGTCCTCAGTCTCTGTGTACTGGGAAGAGTTTGTGTCAGACTGAGGGGGGACCAGAGCTTCCTTGTGCTCAAAGTTCGGCTCCATAAGGGCGGGCTTTTCCAAAACCAGTTTTTTACACGTCTCTGGGCGGTTCTGCACGTATATTACTCTGTTATAGGCTTTCAGTCTTCGCCATAGCTGGATGTAAACCTTGCACTGCACGTACATGAAGACCAGTCCTCCCGTGAAGCCAATCGCCACCACCACCAGCTTCGTCCAGAACGGCCACTCCAATATCCCTGCAGTATGAAAGGGAAAATAATGTTTAAAGAAATACAGAAAGACAACATTATAAGCACAGTCAAACCCAATATTACCAGTGTCCCTCACAAAATATACGCTGATGTGCCCCGACCTTACCCTTTCAGCTACAATGGCATGTGCTGTACTACATGTCTCTATACAGACACATTTATGTGTGTTTTGCATTCCACAATCATTGCCATATTCTGCCAAAAACTTCTGCTTCTGTATGCCCTCTCTCTCTCACTCCATCAGCCATTGAGATTGACCGCATGTTCTGTTTTCCACTACATAAAAGAAAATAAATATATGGTGGATATAAAAATAGTATAGCATCTTTTCAATTGAGGAAAGCGTACTTTCTCTGCATGTGACTCGTACTCAGTAACAGAATGAAAGAGGTGCGTTCTGTTCCTGTTCTGGCATCATCTTTCAAGCACATTAATATGTGCATAATACATCTGCTGACATTATGGTTATGGTTAAATATGACTCAGTTTAAGTGTGTATATATATACATACAGACAAACACAGACCAGCATATATACACACACACCTGTATATACATACTGACAAACACATACGCAAAATACAACATATGAGCTGATAAGGATGACAGCTTATGAAAAGTAATGCCAGTAAATGCTAATATAAATAAAAAATACTATTTTAAAACTAACAACAGTGCAAAAAGACCACATTTTTGCAAATAAGTTCAGATGGTTCGAACATGACAATGACCACAGCAGACAGCATTTTATGCACTTTTTGTCTTTTAAGTTAAAAAACTGCTACACAAAATAAAAATTGCATTATTGTTGCTTCTGTATTTATGCAAATGCATTTTATCTGAATGCAATTATTTTTGGCAGTATGATGACATGAAGATTCTGGAGCATCACATGTACACACATAGTGCTAAGTGATCACAAATGACTAGAACAGCAATATGACAGTAATGAGGGATAAACCTGAGATAATATGGTTTGTTACTAAATGCAGGTTTTTAAGTTTTGCTTTCTTCCTTTAAGACTATCCTGTCAGGGGTCCGGCTGGGTCTGAGCCGTGGGAGGGGTCCGGCTGGCTGGAGTAAAGCAGCCCGATGTCTCCTGCCATCAAATATTAATCAAAGGCCCACAAACATTACAGGGCAAATTAGAGCTTTCACATCATCGTTTAAAGAGTCTAGAGAGTGTTGATTACTGACTTAAATTCTTCAAATTTCAGAAATAAGAGCACAAAAAAATCCTTTTTGGTCTTTGAAAGATAATGCGTTCTGTAATCGTGGGTGGCATGTACTGGCTTTCAAGAAAATTCGAAGTCTCACAGGAAGACCCAGTATGTCTGCTATAAAAGCACAGCATGACTGCTTCATTGAACACGTGACCTTGTATAGATTGACAGAGGTCCTTTATTTAGCTCCTCCCCTTTTTCTTTCAGTTTAGAATGCCCAGTAGTATGGGCACTGCAACATTCATTGCAAGCCCCTTTGTCATTTGGGAAAGCACAGATGAGCATGTGCGGTCCTATGAAGCAAGCCACGTTGCCTCTGCTTCTTGTCCCACCACCATCGATGAGTTGGAAGGCCGTTCACGTGTAGCTCAACAGGTGCAGGATGAGCCCCCTTTGCAATGTCATAATGTGGATTGTGGGTCAAAAGATAACTAACGTGAGAATAGCCCTTTACCCTCTATGGCTTAAGGGCCCAGTTTTTCATGTTCCCTCATCTCAAACACAGTCTGCTTGCCATAACCACAGGAATTCAACTCAGTGCAGTCTGAAATTCTGGAAATTTTCCAGCACAAGGTGCACACAGAAACATCCTAAACAAAATAATGGGGCTCTTTCATGTAACGAGTCCAACTGCCAACAGGCATCTTCGAGATACATAAAATGGTGCAGAAGTGGGATATCCTGATTTATACAGTTTTTGGTAATATGCTTTGGCATTATGAAGAATGAAACTATAAACTATAATCTCTACCATGTTAGGGTAATGAATAAATATTTATTCATTTTTTCCCACTTTATTCAGGATTTCAAAGGAATGGTATAATAAAAGAGGAAAATTTACCTGGTATTCTTCCGGCTGCATGGTTAAAAGAAGTTTAAGTATAATGTATTACCAAAAAGAGGTTATAACGAAGAGAAAAAGGTCATCATTGGGTCAGATTAAGGACAAATAACGCTGCTAATAATGTCTGGTCTAATCTGGCAATAATCCCAGTTTACATAATTTTTCTGGTCACCCACTATGTAGTAAAGATCCAAACAGATTATAAATATACCAAAACACATCAGAGTAGTCCCACCAAAAAAAAGGGAAAATATTATAGTATGTTAGATCTGGACCATCAAAACTGTAATTCAGCACTTAATATATTTACCAGAAACCTGCTCTTTCATTTTTAAAATGAACGAGCAGGTTCTCATCTCTGCCAAAGTACAAAGCCTGCCCTCCTTTGAAGCATGATTCACATCGCCTTGGTAACTGAAGACGAGCATCTTCCCTCGACTCCACCTCTTCGTCAGATGGTGTCAGAATTCTCGGGCAATATCATCTCAGACCGCCTGCTGTCTGAAACATGCTGAGGCTTCTCAGGCCAAGAACAGAATATTCCCTCATTTCAGGTTTCACTTTAAACACCATGCATGGAGACAACAAAACATTTAGACCTACTTCAAACCAAGTTTGAATTAGGTCACTGGTGAGCTTCTGAAAAGGAATGTCACTTTCTATTTAGATAAAGCACTGAAGACATCCTGCTGATTATCTCCACACAGAACATCCAACACGCAAAAAATCCGTAGTGGGGGGGTTGGGGGTGTTTCGGGGGTTTGGGGGTTCGGGGGAGGTGAGCTGGGAAGAGGGGAGTCGCCTTAACCCCTATGCGCAGAACCCCTAACCCCAAATCTGGCATCATTGACTTGGAAAATGGCTTAAATGAAGCAAGACAGTAGGACCATTTACAACACTTGGATTATATTTATAAATTAGGTATAAATATAGCAGGTGGATATATAGCCGGTAAAACTACACATGCCCTGGATCAAAGTCCTTGACCACAAGTATGCAAAATCTGAGGGTGAAATGCATACTAAAAATACTACTAAAGATCTAAAGCAAAAAGTAAGCAGCATACGCTGGTGTCCCTTAGTGTCTCCAAATCTATCCAAAATATCTAAATTATGCATTGCTGTAAATCATAACATTATCATATATTTCACAACTGTTTTGACTCATGAACCTCACTTCCGCCTCTTTTTCGAGTGAGAATTACTATCTTTTCATCAATATAGGGGTCTAAGATATCAAGCGGCCCAAAAACCTCTCCAAAATGAATAAAATGCTTATAAATTTGCCCTTTTAAAGATGACACCTTGATATCACATTGAAGAATAATGCTAAAACATCGTGACATACCATGGTACACATACCTAAATATGTAATCATTCACACTTGCTTTTCTGTACTATACAGTATGTAATCTTTTGTTGCATGGGGATGGGATGACTTGTTACTATTATGATCACTCCACAGGAAATTTTACATTCATCTAGCACATATCAACACACAGTAAATTTGACTGAATATGTTCCATGCCATTCCCATTCCATACTAACATCTAGGGCTATTAGTTAGCTTCCAAATGTGTGGAGTATTATTAGCAAAAGCTAAGAGTTGTCTCTTATCACCAATGCAAATATAACAATATCAAAAATATACAAACATATTTGTATTTCTTCTTGCAACATTTCAGTTATTTACGTGGCATCATATTTTTGATATAGTCGCAGATGTTGATAGTAGAATGACGTGGTATAATTCCACAAAAAATCCTATTACAGTATTATTTCACTATTCAGTGAGCAGTGTTTTTCACAACTGTATTGGCATACCTTCAGGCTATTGTTGGCTTTATCTTATTGCTATCACGGAATACAAACTTTTGGTGGTGAAAGAATAGTTTTATGAACTCCCAGATGGACGCTATTGTTCAGTGTGTCATGCTTGGAGGATATAGTTGCAGATGAGAGTGCAGGGAGAGGGTGATTCATGAACCGACGCAACAATGGTGGCACTTAGAAACTCTATTTATCATTGTTGTAGAGTATTGTGTAGTAATAAAGCTACACAGAGTTTGTTGTTTCCACTCATGCTATTGTTGCAGGAGCAATCTGAGGATGCCAGCTTTGCCGGCCACAAGGAGGCTTGCGTGAAGGGGCTAAATATTGCACCCTTCTTACAAAATGGACAAGGGGCCCAAAAAAATAATACAAAAATTCTGGGGAGAATCTTTTCACATGCGACTCTCTTGATGATGTAATGAGCTATTTGCCTGCAATGAGTGAGGCGGCGTTAATGCTTTCATAAAATCGGTCTATTAATTCAGCTATGGAGGAAAGGTAGCGTGTAGGTTACATGGAGGAAAGGTAGCGTGTAGGTTACATGGAGGAAGGGTAGCGTGTAGGTTACATGGAGGAAGGGTTGCGTGTAGGTTACATGGAGGAAGGGTAGCGTGTAGGTTACATGGAGGAAAGGTAGCGTGTAGGTTACATGGAGGAAGGGTAGGGTAGTGTGTAGGTTACATGGAGGAAGGGTAGCGTGTAGGTTACATGGAGGAAAGGTAGCGTGTAGGTTACATGGAGGAAAGGTAGCGTGTAGGTTACATGGAGGAAGGGTAGCGTGTAGGTTACATGGAGGAAGGGTAGCGTGTAGGTTACATGGAGGTAGGGTAGCGTGTAGGTTACATGGAGGAAGGGTAGTGTGTAGGTTACATGGAGGAAGGGTAGCGTGTAGGTTACATGGAGGAAGGGTAGTGTGTAGGTTACATGGAGGAAGGGTAGCGTGTAGGTTACATGGAGGAAGGGTAGCGTGTAGGTTACATGCAGACAGAACTGCAGGCAAAAAAGCTGAGAGCCTACAAAAAAACTCACTTAAACCAGGATATTAGGGACGGGGGACGGGGGACGGGGGGACGGGGGGGGGGCAGTTGTCTTCCAGGGTCTGGAACAAAGTGGCCAGACTGTCAGCATCCATTATGTTTCACTGCCACTTCTGAGGCTCGTTTGTGTGGGCTAACTGCTAGCTAATGCATCCTAAGTTGTCACACTGGAGTCTCTGTCAGGACCATACATTTCTCCTCTAGGGCACTTCTGCACTCAGAACCTGACCTCTGCACTGCACTCTGCAGAAGCTCTCATCCAGAGTAATTTACACAGCTCACATTCTTTCACACACAATCCACTAATACAGCTGGATATTTACTGAAGCAATTCAGACTAAATACCTCACACAAAGGGAACAAATGCAGCAGCATTGCCACCTGGGAGTCAAACCAAGAACCTGTTGGTTGTAAGCCCAGGTCCCTAACTGTTCTGCTACACTGCCCCCCCCGCACTTGTGTTTGGGTTGAAATTCAGATGAAACAGCTCTGGATGAGATTGGTGTAGCGTACGGCATGGCCTGACCTTGCTTGATTTCCTCAGCTGTCCTGTCGATCAGTACGTAGAGGGACCAGACCACGCACGTGATGGCAATGATGTGGAAGGTGACCGAACACATGATCTTTCGCCTTTCACTGGACGTCATCTGCAGCTTCTCCCACTGTGGAGAGAGATCCCCAGATCACATGATCATACGCTACACAGAGACAGGTCACATGATCACACACTACACAGAGACACATCACATGTTCACACGCTACACAGAGACAGGTCACATGATCACACGCTACACAGACAGGTCACATGACCACACTGCTGCGAAAATCCCAGTGCATCCATGCTCTCAGGCAACATACAGCACAGCACATAAAAGCCCACACTTTCAGACTCAACAGCATAAGCTGACTCACCATTGGCCCAGGGCTGGACAATAATGATCAAAGGAAATAATGATGCTGCTGATTGGTATTCTTATCTACACCCAATAGATAACAGTAGTGATGTTTTCCCCAGTAGCAGTTCACATGGCCTCTAAAGTTTGGATCAGTTACAATTAAAGAGAAAATGTCAAAAAGAAGGGCAATACACCACATGGTGGTGATGATCGTTACTGCATTCAATAATTACAGATGCATTCAGGTGCATTCGTCAAAGGGGAAGTATAATTATCAAGAAAGAAATGCGTACACATCATAAAGAAAAGTGCATTTATCGGACAGAATAAGTAGCTAACGTAGACAAAGTGTATTTATCGAGGGTTGAATGTATATCCATTAAGAGAAGTTTATTCATCGAGGGGAAGGAGCTTAAATTAAAGGCGAGGTATATCCACCAAGGGAAAGTTGTATTTATTGAGAGGATCCATTGAGGCAAGGTGTATTTATGAAGGGGAAGGTGGATATATTGCCTGTGTCTCATCACTTGAACCATCAATACAGCACAAACTAGCCATTCTTTACAAGCAACATCATAGCCCAATTACAAATATCCAAATATGTTTTTAGGCATTAGTGCGTGAAAAGATAAATCGACATACATCCTTGTTGTTTTGATATGACCCAAATGAGATAGTATCTCAATGCTAATTTTAAGCCAGCAGAAATGACATCACCACTAAAACCCGCTCACCCTTCGCACATGCTCTAGCCTTGCAAAGACAGAACATCGATCAGGCTTTAGACTTCCTGGTTCTGAGAAACACAAGCCGTTTTAGCTTGAATAATTAATACTGCGGCCACCGGAAAAAATACCTTATTGCAGATAAAGCAAATACTTAAAACCATGATACAAGACTAAACAGCTGATTCCAGGAAGACATTATTATTTTTTTGAGATGAAAAATGATGTTGCATCCTTTTACATTTGCATTAATTTTTGTGTCCTTAGAAACAACATTCTCCTGAGACAAACATAGAACGCTAGCAGAATTATTTTCCCAGAAAACCTGGAAGAGATCAGCTCAGAAATACCGGCACAGAAGAATTAGGGCCCTATTTTAAGGAGACTTAAACATGTGCTATAACTGCCTTACTATCAAGGTATGGAAGCCTTTGCAGCATATTCAACCAGCCCTCAGACACTCCTGGCATTACCAGGCCGTTTCTCAATACCAGGTTTCTGCTGGCAGATTTCTCAGGGCCTTTAACTCTTTTAAAATAACACTGCACTGTGTGTTTTCCCTGTTTGATACTCCCCAAAGGATCAAACCCATATCCTTTAACATTCACTCAGCACAAGCGGCAAGCAACCAAGCCAACATCGTTCCATACAAAATATTAAAATACTAAAGACCAACTGCGTTTGCACCGACCATCACAGTAAGATTTCCCACACTGGAAATTCCTAGCATGATTTCAGTGATTTATTATGAATATAGAGTGGGTCACACAAGCATCTGATCTGAATACATGATGTTCATACATGGGCTCATAGACAAGTCCTTTCACATTTTTAGTACTCTGATTTAGTGCTCTCATTGTTGTTTTGGGAGAGTGCAGACAAGCACACTGCTTGTCACTCCATGATCACACCATGATGTGCCAGTCAGGCTCACACAATCGTGAACTGGAGGTGATACTTCATGTGCAGCTCAACATGTGACCTGTATTAGATTAGAGGTGGTTTCCCGCGCTGCAGAAAACAAATATCAAAACATGCTTAGGAAAGGTTTTGTGTAGAACGGTTTCATTTAGGAAAGGTTTCATGTAGAAAATAAAGGTGTAAGAAAGGTTTAAGTTGGGAGAAGTGAGGAGGAGATCAGAGAGCAGTGGGAGTAGAAATGCACAGGACAGAAGAGAACAAGCGGGATAGTTGCAAACGCACAGGATGGATGTAAACGCGCAGGATGGATAGATGTAAACACACAGAATAGATGTAAACGTGTGGGATGAATGTAAACGCGCGGGATAGATGTAAACACACAGGATAGATGTAAACGTGCGGGATGAATGTAAACACACAGGATGGATGTAAACGCGTGGGCAGGATAGATGTAAACGCATGGGTGGGATAGATGTAAACACACAGGATAGATGTGAACGCACGGGACGAATGTAAACGCGCAGGATAGATGTAAACGCGTGGGCGGGATAGATGTAAATGCGTGGGCGGGATAGATGTAAACGCACAGGACGGAAGCGTCCCAGTGAGCAGGCACTTGCCTTGCGAAGCGGCTTGAGCTTGGTCTCCATGATGAAGTCGTACTTGCAGAGCTCGCAGCAGCGTGTGTCGGAGCTCTTGATCCACTGCTGCAGGCAGGCCTGGTGCACGAAGCGCAGGCTGCCCGTGCAGTGGCAGGGCGTGATCAGCGGGCTGTCCTCGTCCCCCTCGCAGTGGCAGATCCTGCAGGCAGAGAAAAGACACATTTACCCACACCAACACTTCACCGCACTGCCACGCCATTGGCCAAAAGGCTCATGTGAAATGAATGTCACTGGCTAATTGGCAGAAAAGTGCAGTTCGCAACTGACAGAAAGTTGGCAAGAATCCATTAATAACTTCTTTCCTCTTGCCTGTACTGCCACCGGACTGGTCAAAAGGCTTATGCCACATCACATTGGCCTCCCTGCTCTAAGCTCTTTAGAGTAGGAGCTCGCCCGAGTGCATCGCTGCTGCTCTGTGGCTTTTCTGGAGCCCCTGTGATTGGGAGGTGGTTTCTGGGACCCATACCCTCCTGCCCTGACACACTCCATCCACTGCGCCCTCCTGCCCTCAGGAGTTTATTTTAAGCCTTTAAGTCCCCTTCACTCATCCCAGTATACTTCACCTATTTCCACATCACATATTCCTCATAAAGAAGAATGAGGCGGGGTGTGTGCGTGTGTGTGCACGTATGTGTGTGTGCATGCATGCGAGTGCATTATGTTATGTTATGAAGTAATGATCTTAGATCTCAGTAACTAATGACCGCCAGCTGTATTTAATAGCTAAACTGTCATCTTAGAGGGGAACACCCTAACATGAAAAAAGTGACTGCAGCTTCATTGTCAGCAATTGTATAGCAGAGCTTACATGTCTGTTGCAATACAATCTCTGTTTCAGAGTCTATGGTTTGAAGTCCTAGCACACTGCATATGAAGTTATACCAGCCAGTTCCCAAAGTACTGTGTGCTTGCTGTTGAATATTTATAGTTGAAATCATTCCTTTCCAAGGGTTCAGGTCAAGAAACGATGACCTTCTCGGTAATCAGATCTTATCCTCCATTATTGGAACCCACTTAGTCCTGGTCAAACTTTTGGGACTGGAGCCTATCTCAGCATGCAGTGGGCGAGAGGTAGGAATACACCCTGGACAGGTCACCAATCCATCACAGGGCCGACACACACAATCACCTATGGACAATTTAGACTCTCCAATTACCACATAATTAGCACGTCATTGGACAGTGTGAACATGCAAGCTCCACACAGAATGACCCTCAGTTGTGATTCAAACTTGGTACCGTCTTGCTGTGAGGTGAAACTGTGGACTGGACCACTGTGCTGAATCAATTTAAGAACCAAATAAAGGAAAGAGCTGCTGGAACGGCGGGAGTCCACACCTCCACCTGTTTGCCAGCTTTGCCAGCACCGTTTCCCCAACAAGCAAAGAGGCAGTTGGATGTCCTTTTTCCACCGGATGGGTAAAGCCAGTATCTCAGAGCCAAACCACCACCACAGCCAGTCGAGCATCTGACCCGACTGCGGTTCCCATTGTACCACACAGAGGAAGCAGGAACTCTCCAGCACTTTCCCCACCAGATGCACTTCTGAGCAATCTACATATAGCACGCGTATCTACAAAAAGCACACTTCTCCTTTTCAAACTGAGTAAATATGGGTAAAAAAACACTATAAACTAAAATGTCATGCAACACCACTGTTCGCACACACCTCCAAAAGAAACACAGCAAGGGGTAAGTTCACACAGTGAACACTATTCTGAACTAACCTCTGCCAAGCCAACTAGGCAAAAGAACAAGCTATAATATTAGGACAAATACAAATTAACAAAAAGTTCTGGAATGGGGGTACATGTAAGGAGTGTCATGAAAGGGGGGGGACACAGCAAAGAGTAACAGCAAGGAGTAACAGTAAGGAGTAACACAGCAAGGAGTAACAGTAAGGAGTAACACAGCAAGGAGTAACAGTAAGGAGTAACACAGCAAGAAGTAACACAGCAAGGAGTAACAGTAAGGAGTAACAAGGTGCGAGTGTAACGGGACTTGGGTCTGCTGTGCAATTTCAACCACGCCCCCTCAATGGTCGCTCCGCACAACAAGAAACAAGCCCAGCCCACTAAAGCCCACGGTCCCCAGCCAAGAGAACTAATTACACACTTGCTGCTTCTGAAGTGGTGATGTCATAGTCTGGGAGGGGGGGTTCTTCTATAATTTCTAAACACTACACTAAACAGACAAAGCAAAGATGGCAATAAGAAACTCTGCACACCTATTGCGCCCCCACTGTGTTAAAATTAAATCAAAGGAATACCGCTTTGACCTAAAATGAGTCTCATCTATGCTAGAAGCATTGACTCTCTCTGTATGTAATTTAGCCCATTGGGAGTTTTCCACATAATGTGTGTGCAGGCTCTCTCATTGCTGAGTAAGAGAAACCATCCTTAGTCACAGACACAAAAGTCAACATGACAGCTGTGAAAGCATTGGAATTCAGAATATCACATTTTGGTGAGAAATCTATTCCATTTACAAATAGGTCTCACCCTTGTGACTTTTTCAGAGTATCCCACAGAACCCTACTGCCTGGTGAGGTTAAACCCCAAAACGTGCAGGTCAGTGAGTTAGGTGGAATATAATAAATCCACAGTCTAAGACACTCAGTGAGAAATACAGGAAGCGACATCACAAGAAATGCATTGTTTCAATGCTGGTTTTACATATACATTACATTACATTACATTACAGGCATTTGGCAGACGCTCTTATCCAGAGCGACGTACAACAAAGTGTATAACCATAACCAGGAACAAGTATGACGAAACCCCTAGAGAGAAGTACCGGTCCAAGTACAGGGAACAACCACATAGTTCAACTTGGACCCTGATGGTTAAACTGATTAACACTAACAACGAGAACGGCAACAACGCAATCTATGGAAAAATAAAAATAAATAAAAATACAAGTAGTCGTTAAGACAGTGATGTGCCTAAGTCACCTATGAAACAGCTGCCTAGTTACAACCCTAAGTTTAGTCATTTACAGGGGGGAAGGGAGGGATGGGGAGAGGTGCAGCCTGAAGAGGTGGGTCTTCAGTCGTCGTTTGAAATGGGTCACAGTCTCAGCTGTTCTGACCTCCACAGGGAGGTCATTCCACCATCGTGGGGCCAGAACAGACAGGAGACGTGTTCTGGAAGTGCAGGTGCGAAGAGGGGGAGGTGCTAGGCGTCCTGAGGTAGCAGAACGGAGGGATCTCCTCCATAAGGGGGGATGGGGGGGTGGGGGGTTCTATTTCCTGCTGAGGGAATGGATGCACAGCAGGGGTAGAGGAGAGACAGGAAGTGGGGAAGGTTGCACAGGAAGAAGAGGCGCTGGGCTCCGGCAGGGGCTGGGCTAGGTAGGAGGAGTCCGGGGGGGGGGGGGGGGGGGGGGGGCGACCAACCTGCAATAGTCGCCCGACAGCGAATAGGGTGAGAGCGGGGCGGCTTTCTCCGACAGCGGGGAGGGGCAGCGGTCCAGGTCGCTGTCCCCCTCCAGAGAGCAGACGGGGGCGCGGAGGTCCCCGGACCCCCGGGACCAGCCGGGGTCCTCCTCAAACACGTCGTCATCGCTGGCATCGTCCGGGCAGCCGGGCTCGCGGCCCTCCAGCAGGGTGCTGGAGGAGTGGGCCAGCTGCAGCCGCGAGGCGAAGCCGCCCAGCTCCGAGGGACATTGGCTGCCCGCCGTGGAGGAGCGCGAGAAGGGCAGGAGGAGGCGGCGGAGGTGGGAGCTCCGCTGGCTCTCCGGGGGAAGAACAGGGACGCCTGAACCCGAGACCAGGGAGGGGACGGGCGGGGGCGGGGTCGGGCGGGCGGGCTGGCCACGGGCCGTTTTGGCCCAGCTGCCCCCTTCAGCGCCGGCGGCGTGCGCGGGGCCCAGCTCGCCCTCAGAGCACGTCCTGTCGATGAAACGCAGGCCGCTGCACAGGCCGTCCACCCGCTGGGCCACGTCGTTCAGCGACAGAGAGAACCTGAGCGTGCCGTCCGGCCGCAGGCTCCCCGGGGCCTTGAGGAGAGACAGCCATTCTGCACCAAACGGCCGTCTGCATTTGGGCCTGGGGGCGGAGTCTGGCCAGAGGGTGGTCACGGTAACGCCCTGCAACCCAGGGGCTTTGCCATTGGAAGCCAGAAGCACCACGGCAGTCTGCTTGGCATTCTGGGAGCCCTGATCTACAGCCGGCACGTTTAAACTTTTAAACGTTTAAAGGCAAGTTTAGGAGTGGTATCGGATAGGGGGAATGAAAAACAGAGAAGGAAGAAAAGGCAAGCATGCATTAAAGACAAAGGAAAGAACCCAAGCGGAACCCAAACAGAGGTGCCATCTGTGTGCGACTGACAAGCCATCAGTGCGTCTAAGCATCATTTCTAGTAAAGAGGTTTGATATTTAACACATCAGAAACCCAGTACAGTGAACTGCCTGGATCCAAGAGAGCATGGTCCTCTCCAGTGGGCTGTTTCGATTACTTACAAGCATCAGACTGAAGCAGGGATATTTAATACTACATGAGATGAAGCTGACACCATTAGATGCAGTAAGATGCGCTGTACAGTGGTTCGGCTGAAACTAACCTGCAGATGTCCTGGTTCGAGGGTGTGACAGACGTCCTTGAGAAACTGCAGGGTGCGTTTATGGAGGTAGGGCTTCCCGCCTGAAAGTCAAAGCAAACAATTTTAATTGGTTAAAAATGTCAAAATGCAGTGAAAGAAAAATTCAGTAGACTTAAATTAATACTTCACGAGACAAAGATGCTCAGGGCAGCAATGCCACAATTCTGTGTTCAGGAGCAAACCCAGGTCCAAGTCCTAACTGTTTCTTTAGCAAGTATGACTGGAGGTCCACACCGGAAGGCTCTCCTGTAGTACTGTGTGTGGCCTGTAGGGTTTAAAATAGTCACTGGCTCTCCTGTAGTACTGTGTGCGGCCTGTATGGTTTAAAATAGTCACTGGCTCTCCTGTAGTACTGTGTAGCCTGTAGGGTGTAAAATAATCACTGGCTCTCCTGTAGTACTGTGTGGCCTGTAGGGTGTAGTCACTGGCTCTCCTGTAGTACTGTGTGGCCTGTAGGGTGTGGTCACTGGCTCTCCTGTAGTACTGTGTGGCCTGTAGGTTGTGGTCACTGGCTTATGCACGAGTGCTGCAGGGGTTCTCATGCAGGTGACGAAACGATGACTCAAGAGGCACAACCAGCAATTCCATACCGGGGCGAGGAAACATGTTTAAGTAAAAATAAAAATAAGCTGGTTGCACCAAAACCGTACCTTCTGATACCCAAGCGTTGTGCTCTTCATTTAAGTATAAAAATATCCAGCATGACCACTTCTTACAACCCAGTAAGAGAACTTCAGACTGCTGAATTCCCAGTCTTTTGGTGAACTCTACACATAACTACGAGCTGATCTTTAGCCCTGAGGGTGTTCTGCCTCCATCTTTGCTTTTTACACAGGGAGGAATTTTCCACGTCACTGCAATCAGCTGAAGAGCCACACACGAGAAAGATGATGTTGAATAACAAGAAGCAGAAAGTGAATTGCATTTACTCACACAAACGCATGAATGAGAAACGAGTGCAGGAGAAACACAAACGGCACAACTGTACCAAGCCTGACAGACAGGAAACAGCACCTCTGACCGAGGACGATGGCTCCCGTTTATGTTCATTAGCATCTGTGCCATAAATGCACATGCAGATACCCAGCAGAAGGCAGCTGTGCACAGACATGTGGGCTGCGTTGATTCTAATGAACAGACACGTCTCACCTTCATTTCAGGCACAATCATGCAAATATCCCCCTTTGCTTAAGGTCTGATATTCCCTGAGGGAATAATGTGGAAAGGTTAACCCGATTATCATATTTAAATAGTACAGCACGCAATGCTTACTGTAACATGCTATGGAGGCACACAGCGTGTCATACCACTGCCTCACCACTAGGGTGGAAAACAGATGCTAGGCCTTGGAGACACACAAAATTAATAGAGACAAATGATTTCCATGGGTAAGCCGGCACTACGCTGTGCTCAGGTCATGCTGACACATGCTATTTCAGCTCAGGGAGAACTGGCTTATTAGAAAAAAATACCAAAAACAGAAATCCGAACCAATTACAGTCTCAGTGTCACCCGCTCAGATTCAATGCACTTCTAAGGGAATCTGGAAGGGTGACATTGGCTTCAACTCTAATTAGCATAAAGTCAGAAATTATCTCCTGAAAAATACTCATCATGAAGATGTGCACAAACTTAATCACCAAAAACTATCAGGAAGGTTCACGTTTTGGCTCAATCCCTGCTTTGCTCATAAATTTGCATAAAAATGAGAGAAATGAAGTCTAACGAACAACCAGAATCAAACACACCAGTTATGAACTGCATTAAAAATTCCACACAGTGTGGCTCATGCAAATAAATGTTAACTCCCCAAGGCCCACAAATGGTCATGTAATTGCTTATTTTTAAGTATGTGTGATGATGATTCTGTACCACTTTAAAAAAGCTCATTATCATGCAACTGTAATCCACTCAGTCTTCCATGCTCAGAAGCGACAGACTCTAACAGACCTGAACTGCACATTGTTTCTATTTTTCAACAGATTAAAGATTTTTCCAATACATTTTTAAAGATCTGTAGAACTATTTTTTGTAGCAGACCAGGTATGAGTACATTATCCTGAACATTCAGTTCAGGTCTTAATTAATACCTTTCACTATAAACACATTTATGAACATTCTCCCACAACAGGTATTCATATCCCCAAATATATATATATATATATATATATATGCACTTACTTCTACCACTACTGTGACTACCACTACCAATACTACTACTACTACTACTACTAATAATAATAATAATAATAATAATAATGCTTGTGGTTTTGTAATAAAAAATTCCAACGTATGTGTAGTACACCAACAACTAAAACTCACGGCGATACAGTAAATAATGTGAGAATATGTCAGACACATGTCACTTTATTCTCAAATCTTTCTCATAATAAAGCAACTGTTCAATCACGCATGAGGAAGTGCAGGTCCTCAGAGGACAAAATGCCTGTTCAGTAAGATCTCATATTACTTGAGTCACCATGAAACATGAAATATGAGAATACAAACAGGTTATCCAGCCCTGAAAAGGTTAGAGGGTCAAATGCAGTGGCCAGGTTGAAGCTATCCAATCAAAAACAGCAGCACAACAAGGCAGTAAGCCACAGAAGCCTGTAGCTCATTGGCTACTGTGCTAGCCCTTAAGCCCAGGCACACTGGATCTGAGGCACATTCGAGCAGACCCAGCCTGCCTGTCAGGGCTCTAACTGCCCAAACACACTGGATCTGAGGCACATTCGAGCAGACCCAGCCTGCCTGTCAGGGCTCTAACTGCCCAAACACACTGGATCTGAGGCACATTCGAGCAGACCCAGCCTGCCTGTCAGGGCTCTAACTGCCCAAACACACTGGATCTGAGGCACATTCGAGCAGACCCAGCCTGCCTGTCAGGGCTCTAACTGCCCAAACACACTGGATCTGAGGCACATTCGAGCAGACCCAGCCTGCCTGTCAGGGCTCTAACTGCCCAAACACACTGGATCTGAGGCACATTCGAGCAGACCCAGCCTGCCTGTCAGGGCTCTAACTGCCCAAACACACTGGATCTGAGGCACATTCGAGCAGACCCAGCCTGCCTGTCAGGGCTCTAACTGCCCAAACACACTGGATCTGAGGCACATTCGAGCAGACCCAGCCTGCCTGTCAGGGCTCTAACTGCCCAAACACACTGGATCTGAGGCACATTCGAGCAGACCCAGCCTGCCTGTCAGGGCTCTAACTGCCCAAACACACTGGATCTGAGGCACATTCGAGCAGACCCAGCCTGCCTGTCAGGGCTCTAACTGCCCAAACACACTGGATCTGAGGCACATTCGAGCAGGCCCAGCCTGCCTGTCAGGGCTCTAACTGCCCAAACACACTGGATCTGAGGCACATTCGAGCAGACCCAGCCTGCCTGTCAGGGCTCTAACTGCCCAAACACACTGGATCTGAGGCACATTCGAGCAGACCCAGCCTGCCTGTCAGGGCTCTAACTGCCCAAACACACTGGATCTGAGGCACATTGAGACACACAGAGACATGCGTCTCTATGGCTATGATGAGCAGATCGTATTTCTGCAGCCGGTTCTTTCTGTCCTTCAAATGTAGGAATACGTCTGGCCACACAGACATGCAGTATTGATTGATGTAGATTATGTTGGTGTTGAATGACCATAAGCCAAAATAAAGAATGGGTTTCTGTTTCACAAGAAAATTGTGCCTTGCTTTGCATTTAGCAGTATTCAAATTGTGCATATTACTTTCAAGTCTGTAAACTTAGCCTAATCCCACAAAATACAATGCATGGGCTGATGGGGGCCTTGAACATTGAGAATTCAAGTAGGGGCTGGCAAATTATCATCAGATGATCCATCCACCATGTCCCTCCTCAGTTATATCTCTTTCATCATTCATCGCTGCAGTGATTTTTCTATGATCCTACTGAACACATTCAAATCAAAATCTGACACTAAAATCACTAAAAGTTCAGCAGAGCCCCAGAGGAGGTGAGGTTTTTGCCCAGGTTGCGCAGAGCGCCCCCTATTGCCCTCTCTGCTGTAATGCGTATGGCCTGTAAGACAGACACTAATGCCAAGGGCTGGTGACTCTCGAAACCAACACAAATACGATGACTGGATTATCAGTCCGGTCGAGCTGCGCATGCTAACTGAAACATGTCCAAGCGTTCGAATCTGGGGAAACTGAAAAACGAGTGGGAGTGGTGGCAAGTTACAAATCCTCCAATGGAGTAAGTCCTTACATAATATCTTATAACGTCGAATGCACACATGCATAACAAAGAGTGTCTGTCCGAGGTTATGCACCGTAAGCAGTCAGAGTCCTCATCGGGAACACAGCGACAGTGACACTGCTCGACCTTCAGAATTACAGACCGCACAGACGGGCATCGGGTGGTCAGTCAGTCAGAGGAAGTGTCAGTATTAGTGCTCCATCAGTGCAGCCACAGCACCACAGCTTGTACTTCAAAGCTAAATAGGCTTAGAGAAAGGGCTTCAAGAATGGAGGAGCTATTCTCTTCAAGCTATGAGACATACTCTATATCTATTTATGTAGTCAATGCAGTAAGAAAGGAGTGAATTCTGCCCATCAAACAGCATTCTGGAGATACTGAGATGTACATCACAGTAATTCCCCCGATGCTCTCGCCCAAAGTGACTCCCTAAGCAGGGCACACACTGTGAGTTCAGTATAAAGGCCTTAACAGATGCTGAAGAGATTCAGGAAATACAGAAAAGCTGCTGATACTGATAGTGTCTGATAGTGTGTACTCTGTGTCACATGGACATGAAGAAAGGCTATATTAGGCCTCTGGTGTGTGCCAATATTTTCATATTCTTTCCATTATTTGAACTGTCATTCTCTGCAAACCCTAACCCTAACCCTTACCCCAGGGCTATCCCAAGACCTAGAGGGCCACAGTGCCCTCAGGTATTTGTGGTTGCCTTTCAATCAGCAGGCAATTAAGGCCTTGAGAAAAAGGTGAGTAGATTCTTTAGCCAATCAATGGCTGAAGTGAATTATTGGTGATGAAATGCACCAGCAGACACCCCGGTCCTCCAGGACTGGATTCTGACCTCCATGCCTTCACCAATCACAGGTCACTACAATCATAGAGTCCACGCCACAGCCAGCACAGGCACAGCACAGCTAGAGTCCTGGTCCGTCCATATGAACAGGGCTATGCGCAGACTCAACGCAGACTAAAGTCAACCATGCTCCAGTTCATCATGACACAGGTGAACCCACAAGGCAAGCATTTCACATAAATTCAAGGTTCAGTAATCTTGTTGCATGTTCCGGTCTGACAGCGTGGTACATGACCCAGAATTCCACAGAATTCAGTGTAAACCATGCAATGACCCACTCTAAATAGGGGACTGGAATTGAAGGCATTCATATTGACTGAAGTGAATAAGGTAAGATTACAGGGGTGGACTTATTCTAATTGCTGTGATTGGCAAGGTCTTGAGAACCGATGAATGAAACTAACGCTGACAGGCTGGGTACTGTGTCCTGTGTCACTGGCAGTTGGCCAATCTTCCTGTCAGAGATGAAAGGCTGAGGGGGGCTTGGACTAAATGAATAACAGGCACAACGGGACCATTTCTGCTCCTCATTGTATCACCTGATAGGTCTGCTGTCCCCAGGAGACGCACGCCTGCCCACACCATGTAGCAACTCTCCAAGAAACATACATACATACATACATACACACATACGCACATACATACACAAATACATACGCACGCACATACATACACACATACATACACATATACATATACAACATGTTGACTGTCAAACAACAAGAAACGCAACAGCAAGTAGATGGAAAAGCTAACTACAAAAGCAATCAATCATTTCAAATGATTCTGCAACTCATTTCACAAATATTCTTGGTAATTTTTCCGGGAATGCCAACAATAACACATTTTATGTGATAACACATCTGCCCTAGACTCTCAACAGGCAAAAAGAAGAGTAATACTGATGTAGGCAGCTGTGCATGCTTGGACTTTGAGACCTTGTATGCAGCGTGTGCTGAGCCAATGAAAAATGGCTGTAAGACAAAAATTCAAGGTTATCTGATACAGACAAAAGAGAAAGTTGAAAGAGCTTAACTGGAGTTATTTTTGGGCACTGGGAAACAAGGATTCGTAGTGCGATGGCAACCAAAGCCAGATGTGAAAAGGCCAGAAAAATCACACAGAAGCCTACAGTAGGGTCCAGCAATATTTTGATATATTGATATTTTTCGATATGAAGTTCATATCGATATTAACAATAGGATTTGCTCTGCTGAAAGAGTGCATTATGTCCATTGTGGCTGATTGCTGTGGCTCGCTATGTTTTGTTAATAGTTGTGTTTCCTGCATGCATGTCAGATGTTTAACTGGAACCACAGAAAGATACTGGTCTGAAGATCGGGCCTGTATTCTGTGCCTGCTGACAGCCTGTTCTGCGTACGGGAAATGTAAGTTAGAAATACGCAAATCTGGAGAGAAGACCTTTTTTTCTCTGCAAGAGGTACTGACTGAGTAGACTAAAGTAAATGAGCACACTTTTCTTCGTCAGAATTATGCTCATTTCCTGCTTAAACTTGATATTCTTCTGGGTAACAGTAAGTTAATGAAGCGTAAAAGATGGAAATGATAGAGAAAAGAATGACAGAAAGGTAGGTCCACATCACATCTGCCACCACCACAAGGCCATCTCGCTGTGTCCACCACAAGGCCATTTCGCTGTGTCCACCACAAGGCCAATCGCTGAGTCAACAAAAAGGAGTCTTAGAACTGGTTACACTTGCCTGCTAAATTGCCCATAGCTGAACTGAAATTCACAATATCAATATCAACTGTCCTATAACACGGCCTGGTTATTACACCAAAATAACTGTACAGCCCCTCCGGCAGTGAATACCTGTCTGTGCACTATGTGGAATCGCTGTTTTCGTTTGGAAATGATGGGGGGGGGTGGGTGGGCAGGTTAAGACCCTTTCATTTACTGTCGGTGTAATGGGCTTCATCTGTTCAAAGGCTCCTTATACAGAGCATAGCTAAATCTTCCTTAAAGCGCGGAGATAAGTGCTGTAGTGAAAATGGCTTTTTGAAAATGACTGCAATTCACATCGCCGCGGCAACATCCTGATCTCTCCCCCCTTCGAGACTGAGAGACAGACTACAAGGATGAAAGAGGTACAGACACCTTTAGGCCAGGACAGACGCATAAACAAATCATTTTTATATTATAGTAATATTAATCATTGGAATAATTCAGTAAATAAAACATAATGTAATCTTTTCTATATATTATTAGATCATCTTAATGGAAACGATCATAAAGTTTATGCTTCATGGGTCCTTTCATCCCAGTAATCTGTCAGGCCTTTGGGATAATATCTCCTGTGCAGGCTTTGTCCTGCTGCAAAGGCTGCTGGGATACAGGCAGATAGGCGCTGCTTTTGAGAGCCCCAGGCGACCGCAGAGGGTGTAGGGATACAGTGTTGTAGTGAGCAGGCAGAGGGTGTAGGGATACAGTGAGCAGTGAACAGGCAGGGGGTGTAGGGATACAGTGAGCAGGCAGAGGGTGTAGGGATACAGTGTTGCAGTGAGCAGGCAGAGGGTGTAGGGACAGTGAGCAGTGAACAAGTGTAGGAACAGTGAGCAGGCAGAGGGTGTAGGGATACAGTGTTGCAGTGAGCAGGCAGAGGGTGTAGGGATACAGTGTGAGCAGTGAGCAGGCAGAGGGTGTAGGGATACAGTGTGAGCAGTGAACAGGCAGGGGGTGTAGGGATACAGTGAGCAGTGAACAGGCAGGGGGTGTAGAGATACAGTGTTATAGTGAGTAGTGAGCAGGCAGAGGGTGTAGGGATACAGTGTTGCAGTGAGCAGACAGATAACTGGAGAGCACTGGAGGCAGAAGACGGTCATATTTTCATACCTTTGAAATGTTGCTGGACCGACTTGCAGAATGACCAAGCGTCTTCTCATTCTGTAGCACAGAGGAAGAGAGGGAAGAGGAAGGGGGGAGAGAGAGAGAGAGAGGGAAGAAGGGGGAGGGAGAGATAAGTGAAGGTGAATTTCAGTCTCAGAAAAGCTATTTCTTTAGCTTGAATTTTTCACTGTTGCAGTCACCATGTGGTCATACTGATATAGCTTCTGCTGGTCAAAATCTTCCAAAAGCATTCTGAGTTTGGTGAGTTTTAGATAACCTTTATAGATTTTATAGCCATCACAACAAGTGCAATAGGGTGCCTGCACACAACAGCCTACATAAGCAAGAACAGAAAAACGGTCACCTGTCATCCAAAGAAAAAACCATATTTCTCATCCCATGGTCTGAACAGTGGGGAACAGTTCAGCATTTGCTCATTCTTGACTCAGTGCCAACTTGTCCCTGAGCCCATTAGGACCCCCACAGTCGGGCATCTGGTTCACCTGGTCTATCCCATCAGATGTTCTCAAAATAATTCTCAAAAAAAAAAAAAGTATTCTCAATAATTCTCCCATTACAGCTTATCTGTACGAGATCAGTAACTCTGTCTAGGAGCAGAAGAGGATTTGCTACAGCAGCTACCACAGCTACAAACGCATTCTCACAGAACATGCATCTCATACCGCAAGATTACACATGGGGAGTGGGTTTCACTATTAAGCCTTCACTGCATTAACATTAATCAATACCTGGATGCCTGTAGCAATCAACCATTTGCTGCTTCTAAATATTTGACACAGGTGGATCGGCTGCTGGGAACTGCCAATCACATTTACGACAAAAAACGCAAAAAAGCCTCAGATAATTTTGGAGAACAAAATTTGCTTCCTCCTTTTCAACAATTACAAAGTCACATGAATATAACGGGGACAGGCAGTCAGTTATTTTCCTGTGCCTTGCTATTGTGGCTTGTTTTTTCTGCCTAATTGGAACTGGGGGGTTGGGAGGACTACAGCAAGACAAGACTATGAGCTGGCCTGAGCTACAAAATCCAAACCTCATTTCATGGAACGTTTATGCTGTAAAAAACAGAAAGCAGAACCAATGGAAACAGTTTGCAGAACCAATGAAAACAGTTTGCAGCTATAATGTTCAGGGCAGCTGACAAGGGCAGCGTGGTTTGGAAGGAAGAGGCAGTGAAGCAGCAAGAGCAGAATTCAGGCTGAGATGAGGGAGTGACCAGCAGGGGGAGCTGCAGACTTCAGGCTGAGATGAGGGAGTGACCAGCAGGGGGAGCTGCAGACTTTAGGCTGAGATGAGTGGGAGTGACCAGCAGGGGGAGCTGCAGACTTCAGGCTGAGATGAGTGGGAGTGACCAACAGGGGAAGCTGCAGACTTCAGTTTGAGATGAGGAAGTGACCAGCAGGGGGAGCTGCAGACTTCAGGCTGAGATGAGTGGGAGTGACCAGCAGGGGGAGCTGCAGGCTTTAGGCTGAGATGAGTAGGAGTGACCAACAGGGGGAGCTGCAGACTTCCGGCTGAGATGAGTGGGAGTGACCAACAGGGGAAGCTGCAGACTTCAGTTTGAGATGAGGAAGTGACCAGCAGGGGGAGCTGTAGAATTCAGGCTGAGATGAGTGGGAGTGACCAGCAGGGGGAGCCACAGATGCTTCTCACACCGCAGCCCAGCTGGGCTCGCACAGACACGAATCAGAGGAACACACCTCCTCAGCAGGCAGACCGCGGCCACGAGATCCGCCAGCAGGGGTCGCTAGAGCACGATGAGACGCTGTCATCAGCTGAAGGAAATCCCTTCTAAGGGTGACGCTAACACCAGCAGTGAGTAGCCCTGTGGGGTTGCCGGCCAGTCAAAACCAGCCTCCCAGGGCCTATCAGGCGACACCAGCCTCGAGGCTACAGCTGACACCAGCACCTCCGCAAGGTCTATCCAGGCTGTACACCAGCACCTCCGCAGGGCCTATCCAGGCTGCACACCAGCACCTCCGCAGGGCAGCCTCAAGGAAGGCAGCTATTGCACAAGGTCACATGTTGCTAACTGACATTTGCCAATCTGTGTTCACAGGAGACAAGCGTTTCAGCCTTGTTCAAAGCTGACAGCATTTCATTCTTTGCAGATTTTAAAAATAACTGAGCCTGGAAGCAAAACGACAGTACAACTCAAATAGCAATCTAACTATACACATTATAAACGAGCAATCACACTTTTTTTGTGCCATTTCTCTCCCATTTTCTCCCCAATTTAGTCATTATACCAATTCCTCATCGGCTTCCCACCCATGAACACTGCCAATTGTGTTCGTAGGAATGTCTGACCAAGCCGGAAGTACTGCTGCCGGGGATTGAACCTGGGACTCTGCGGTGGTAGGCGAGTGCTTATACCACTACACTACCCAGACGGCCCCTGCAAACACACTCTTTACAGAAGGACCACAGTATCCCAGGGCAGTTCCAGTTGTCCAATTTTATAGCATTTGTATTCTCAAATTCTTTTTTTTTTTCAAAATAGAGAATACAAATTCACACCCCAGCACTTTAAGTTTGGTCTATTCTGAAAACAGTCTTCAAACGACTTAAGGTAGTCTTTCTTGAGTTTTACTTGCTCTTTTGAGTCCATTTTTTACCACTAAAACATGTTTTTTTTTACCTTTTATGTGGTTTTTTCATGTTAGACAAGCAATGTTGAGGTATATAAACACAAAAACATACTGAGACAACTGACTGATCAGGTTTTCATTTCTCCCCCACCGATTTCCCGTGCTGAACACAAATATCAGTAAATACACACTAGTGCCATTCTGAAAGTAAGAACACACACAAATGAGGAGAAGGTAGAATAAAACAGGAAGCCATGATTATGGTTGCTGACATGATATTGGGCATTATTATTCTTTATCAATGGTAATACAAAACAAAAAATAATATGCCAAAGAACTGACCACTACTGACAGACATTGCCACATGAAAGAATTCTGCGGAGTTGCATAAGAGATAGGACTAGAAGTGCCAGTGACTGCAATAAGCACTCTGGTCTTTAGTTAGATGAGCTTGAATCAGACAAAATCTACAGATAATACATCCTTTTATGGATCACACAAAATAATGAAAATGTATTACATCAAATGCATATTAGACCATGAAAAACATATAGTATAAGGCACATAATATGACGCGTATGGGGTGATATTTCTGCTGCTCCTGTGAGCTGATAAAGTCCCTGTCATTCATCTGACTGCCAATGAACAAAAGCATAATTCCAGCGCTGACAAGGAGATTAGCCAGGGCGCAGTTTTATATTTTAACATTTTTTTTTATTTTTGTGTTTCTGGCGTGGGGAGGATGGGGGGGCTGCTGTACAGCCCAGGGACACAGTGAATTACCACACCGTTTACTCACGTCCCCCGGTCCTTCTGGGGTTGCCGTGGCAACATGGTCGTTAAGTCACACTTCCCTGGGGGGGGGCACACAGCGCTGGCCCAGGGGGCTGCAGGTGGCGTTTCCCAAAAGGCAGAGGCAGTGTGTGTGTGCTCTCTGACCGACAGCAGGAGCCGGACAGGCGTCCTCGCTCATTGGTCAATATGGATAGCGCTTTGCCGGACAAAGCACTTGCGCTGAGTCTTCCACACGACTTGTGCTGCTGCTCTTGTATGGTGACAATAGCACAACATTTGCTAAAAGGCCAGCCCTGGTGCTGCAGAGCCACAGGTCAGCTGATTCCTGCTGCTTCCATTAAAACAGTCGATTAAATTGAAAACTCACCTTACCGCCAGTTTCTTGAGTCTGAACTGGGCTGGATTTTAAGGAGAAAAGAAAAACCAACATCCCTAGTGGCCCAGCAGAACCAGGGCTGCTGGATGACACATTAAATGGGGAATAGATGAGATGAGTTGGTCCAGAACCTATCCTGGGGTTCCCCCAGCCGGATCCAGGTATTTATGGGTTCCACCTTGAGCACAGCTTGATTATTTGCATAAGGCTTCAGGTGGAACACCTAAAATACCTGGATCTCGCTGTGGCAACTCGAGGACAGGATTGAGAACCACTGGACACTGACAGCATCACACTCAGGATAATTGTGGAAGGGAGACATTAGAGGTGGAATGTGTTACATCTTACAGACACCATACACTAATGACTTTCAGAGTCTCACTCTGACAGTCAACTGGAGAGAGAGAGAGAGAGAGAGAGAAAACCAGCGCGGATGAGTCATGCATAATTCCTGAAGACAGTTTTGGCGTCCTTCTGAAGTTTAGCCGATAAAGCGGTCTCCCTTCTAACATTTAAAGCTGCAATTCATAAAGATCAGCACCCCGCTGCTTTTCCAGATACTTCAGGGATAATTACTACATGTCTGACAGATTCAGCAAAGCAGAATAAAAAAAACACTGCATTTGTCTTAACCCACTATGCTGTACCTACAAACCTCACTGGTTAAAAAGACTAAGTTTCCTCAGACCTCAACAGCAATATCTGACGTGGGAAAACAGGTTCCACTAATATACAAACACATTGTTTGTCAAATGAGTATTCTGTGGAAACTGTGCAGATATGCACAGTATTAAATCTGTACTCATGTGGCATAAACTGGTAGAGTGAAAATCAAAAGGTGTGAATACAATTCTTATACGAAACTGAAGCAGAAAATGACCAAAGAAGCACTGAAAATGGTGCTCACCAATCGTTTAAACTGAATGCAACCACAGCCCACTCCCATGTTGCATCAGTCGTAGGCCTACAGTCATGTACAAGGCCCAAAACATCTTGTGTCCCAACTGAATACCTATGGTTCCCAAAACTCTGTTATATTATAATATAATCTGAGTGACTAAGAGAAGGTTCCGGATTGTTCTGCGATGGCGCTGCATGCCTGTCAGGACATCCAGTGTGGAGAGGGGATGAGCAGCGTTCAGGCATCTTCCCATAATAAGCAAGGGAGCATTCAAACCGCTGCGCCATGTCCCCGCCCTGATGACTGCACCACACAGAGGCAGTGAAGTGCCCAAAATGACACTGAAACCTGCAGTGGGCAACCCCCATAACCCTAACCCCACTAAACCTATCCCAACCCCACTAACCCTAACCCTAACCCCACTAAACCTATCACAACCCCACTAACCCTAACCCCACTAAACCTATCACAACCCCACTAACCCTAACCCTAACCCCACTAAACCTATCACAACCCCACTAACCCTAACCCTAACCCCACTAAACCTATCACAACCCCACTAACCCTAACCCTAACCCCACTAAACCTATCCCAACCCCACTAACCCTATCACAACCCCACTAAACCTATCCCAACCCCACTAACCCTAACCCTAACCCCACTAAACCTATCCCAACCCCACTAACCCTATCACAACCCCACTAACCCTAACCGTAACCCCACTAAACCTATCCCAACCCCACTAACCCTACACTAAACCTATCCCAACCCCACTAACCCTAACCCTAACCCCACTAAACCTATCCCAACCCCACTAACCCTAACCCTAACCCCACTAAACCTATCCCAACCCCATTAACCCTAACCCCAACCCCACTAAACCTATCCCAACCCCACTAACCCTAACCCCACTAAACCTATCCCAACCCCACTAACCCTAACCCCACTAAACATATCCCAACCCCACTAACCCTAACCCTAACCCCACTAAACATATCCCAACCCACACTAACCCTAACCTAACCCCACTAAACATATCCCAACCCCACTAACCCTAACCCCACTAAACCTATCCGAACCCCACTAACCCTAACCTTAACCCCACTAAGCCTATCCCAACCCCATTAACCCTAACCCCACTAAACCTATCCCAACACCATTAACCCTAACCCTAACCCCACTAAACCTATCCCAACCCCACTAACCCTAACCTAACCCCACTAAACATATCCCAACCCCACTAACCCTAACCCCACTAAACCTATCCCAACCCCATTAACCCTAACCCCACTAACCCTAACCCAACTCTACTTACCCTAACCCTAACTCCACTAACCCTAATCCAACCCCACAAACCCTAACCCTAACCCAACCCCACTAACCCTAACCCAACGTCACAGCAGGTACTAACTGCAAATGAAGGCGCAGCTAATAGATTTATAGTGACCTGCACATGCAAATTACATGCTTCTTTCTTATTGCAACATCTATTTAACATCACACGAGCATGCACTGCCTGTACTCTCAACGGAACAATGGCACAGATTAATAATTAAAAAATACCTTGGGAAAGGTGTGCAGTGATTGAGTTTTACAGCCTTACAGCCAACAGAATGTCACTGTCTGTTAGATAACAACCCCTGTCCTGTCTGGATGTGAATCTGGAGCTCCAGGTAACAAGTTCTGTACCTGCCCAAAACTGTGACAAGGCAGGATCAATGCACAGTGTGCATCAGTTAGCAGATTACTTTTTCAAATTATGAGTCACATTTTACACCCTACAGACCACACAGCCATACAAGAGAGCCAGTGACTATTGTACACCCTACAGGCCACACACAGTACTACAGGACAGCCAGTGACTATTTCACACCCAAAAGGCCACACAGTACTACAGGAGAGCTCAGGTCGGGGAGCCCGCAGGGGGCTGAAGGAGGAGCTGAAGCAGGGACCGAGGACATGAGAACTGGAGCTGGAAACTCCTCTGAAAAGCGGATTGTGTGCGGTGCTGGAGATTAAGGCTGTTGACTCACTTAAGACCCAGTTTTCAGAGCTTTTCTCTAGCCTGAGGTTATCTGTCAAAGCCTTAAGATGCTAAAAAATTAAATAAATAAAAAACATTAAATACAGAAATGGTGAACCAAAGATAAGAGCATTCAAGAAATACAACTTGCATTTGATTCCAAGCTGCTCATCCATCCAAATCAGTCCAATACATCCAAGAGACATAAATAAAATAGAGATACTGGATATGAGGTAACACTGAAGTGCTAAAAATGTTGCAACATTTGATACCAAACACACAGTAAAAAGGAAATGCAGCTTTCTGTTGCATGCAAACCCCGCGTTGTTTTCTTTTCAAGAAGAAAATCTCAATGTTCCCATTTTGTACGCGGATTGAATTCAGAGTCTCCTCAGAAAAGCAGACATTGTTTTTCACCACGAAGGGGGAGAACTCTGACACAGCCACCTGGTCTCTCTCTCTCTCTCTCTCTCTCTCCCCTCTCTCTCCCTCCCTCCCTCCCTCCCTCCCTCCCTCTCTCTCTCTCTCTCTCTCTCTCCCCATCTCTCTCCCTCCCTCCCTCCCTCTCTCTCTCTCTCTCTCTCTCCCATCTCTCTCCCTCCCTCCCTCCCTCTCTCTCTCTCTCTCTCTCTCTCTCCCTCTCCCTCTCCCTCTCCCTCTCCCTCTCCTCTCTTCCCCCTCTCCCTCTCCCTCTCCCTCTCCCTCTCCCTCCCTCTCTCATGTTGGGGGGGGCGTGCAGGCTGTGTCTGTACCAACCTCGCCATTGTCCTGGGCCTCCCTTCTGTCGCTGTGGCAACACAGAGATCCCGCCAGCCCAGGCACAATGGTATCATCAGCGCCATCATGACTGATATGATTAGGTGTGAGGAGATGGCCAGAACGAGTAAAAATGAGTAAAATAAAAAAGCCAGATAGCACAGAATGACAGGCCTGTGCTAACGGCTCCTGGATCAAACACAGTTACTGTAAAGCAGGAAGGCAGAATGTGTCATATTCATACAAAATTACAGGTAATCAGTGCTCGCTCAGAGAACCAATCTGGCAGGAAGTAGGAGTATTCCAACGCACTGACTGCAGTCCTTCACAGTGGCTCATTTGCACATGTAGATCTGATTAACTCCCTCTAGAGTCACTCCACACAGCCTAACCCTCCATAAGGAGCCATTCCTGCCATTAGCCACTCAGTATTTTATATACTACCTGCATTTGAACAAACAGAGGTTAACTGTGCCTGTATGTGTGTACATATGTCTATTCATATACCGATGTATGCATTTAATGTGATATACACACTTAATAACTGTGCAGTATAGTATGAGATGAAGATGATTTCTCTGTTAAAGCCAGTTTTGTGGGGAATGATTTTCCAGGATGAAAACTACAGTTGGGAGATTAGGCCATTTTTGTGTGAGCGTATATAAATGTGGCATAGCCTGTCCCCAGTACTTTGGGAATGTTGACCGAGTTCCCAGGTAGGCCCCTGTCATAGGCAATGAGCCAGGCTCAAATTCGGGACTGGTGATGAAGTGGGTGGGAGAGGAGCAGACCAAGCGCTAGCGCCTCCTGCTGACCGGTGTGAATTACGGCTGCCATTCCCAGCCTGGTATGGGCTGTGTACCCACCATAGACCCACACCAGCCCAGCCGCTACCCGTGTCAGCCTGCGGTCGAGTACGCACCGCGAGCCAGAGCCGCCATTTAAAACAGTCAAATTCACACAGTAACTGGATGGACGTCTGATTCACACAGTAACTGGATGGACGTCTGATTCACACAGTAATTGAATGGACGTCTGATTCACACAGTAACTGGATGGACGTCTGATTCACACGGTAATCAAATGGACGTCTGATTCACACAGTAATTGAATGGACGTCTGATTCACACAGTAATTGAATGGACGTCTGATTCACACAGTAACTGGATGGACGTCTGATTCACACAGTGCCTGGATGGATGTCTGATTCACACAGTAATTGGATGGACATCTGATTCACACAGTAACTGGATGGATGTCTGATTCACACAGTAATTGGATGGATGTCTGATTCACACAGTAATTGGATGGACGTCTGAAGCATGCTGGTTCACAGACCCTTCCGGAAGCCTCTCTCAGGGCCAGTGTTCACATTACGCTCAGAGCACTCTCATCTAAAAAAAACAAACAAATGAATAAGCAAATAATAAAGGGAGTTTTTTTAATTGGACGTGCTGGGCCCAATCCAGAGAGAGGCGTATCGATTCTGTTCCCCACAGTCACATGTGTAACAGGCACGTGTGTGTGTGCCGCAGGCATGTGTGTGAGTGTGTGTGTGTGTGCGCCGCAGGCATGTGTGTGTGTGTGTGTGTGTGTTTGTGTCGCAGGCATGTGTGCGTGTGTGAGTGTGTGTGTGTGTGTCGCAGGCATGTGTGTGAGTGTGTGTCTGTGGATGTGTGTGTGTATGTGTGTGTGTTTGTGTCGCAGGCATGTGTGTGTGCGTGAGTGTGTGTGTGCATATATGTGTGTGTGTGTGTGTCGCAGGCATGTGTGTGTGTGTGTGTGTGTGTGTCTCGCAGGCACATGTGTGTGTGTGTGAGTGTGTGTTTGTGGATATGTGTGTGTGTGTGTGTGTTTGTGTCGCAGGCATGTGTGTGTGTGTGAGTGTGTGTGTGTGCATATGTGTGTGTGTGTGTCGCAGGCATATGTGTGTGTGTGTGTGAGTGTGTATGTGTGTGTGTGCGTGTGTGTCGCAGGCATATGTGTGTGTGTGTGTGTGTGTGTGTGTGTGAGAGTGTGTGTGTGTCACAGGCACGTGTGTGTGTGTGTGTGTCGCAGGCATGTGTGTGTGTATGTGTGAGTGTGCATGTGCACGTGCGCAGGTGTGTGTTTAGCCGCGTTTCCACCAAAATTACCCGGAACTTTCAGTCCCAGGAACTACTTTACCAGGAACTAAAAGGTTCCTTCAACCAATGGTTGTCTGCGTTTCCACCGGGGTCTAAAGTACCGCGAAGATTAGGCAAATTAGCCCACTGACGTATGAAAAAGCAACGTTGTCGTCGGTCCGTCTGTCATATGATTTCTTCCGTAACCCCATACTACCACCGAAGTAGCCTACATTATTTTCTAATAACCGGGACAGCCCGGAGGGGTTTATTCCACTTATACAACGGGTTACCAACAATGACTATATATGGTTACTTTTGTATTTATTGATTTTCATATATCCTCTCAAACACATTCATTATGTTTTTATGCGAACATTCGCTTTCATGTCTTGACATCCGAAGCGACAGAATGCATTCACATTTATATGTATAACTGGCAACAACAGCAGAAAACATGCACACGTTGTAAACAATTTGCTGTTTGATTACTTTCTCGTCGTCAATTCCATATAGGCTAATGGCAAAATGACAAGAATAGAACGAAAACTCGGACTTGCGTGAAAATGTAAATTAGTAGTGGTACAGCCACCGTTTGCTTTCCTTCGAAGTTACTGCTAGCCGAGCAGCGAAGTGTGCCCTCCAGATGCGAACCATGCACCATAAATGAGTCCATAGTCTTCCTGGTCTTTTCGTGGAATTGAAAAATGGCAGTAAAATTACGGCAGTCTGAAAAAGCTAAGATTACTAGAATTAACCTGTTATTTTACCCGGATAAAAAGTGCGGATGGTGATTTCCAGTTTGCTTGTACTGTATCACCAATGTTAATTATGCAGAACTATCGCATACCTCACATAACTGTATCAAACGTTTTGAGTCAATTACAACGGGCTAACAGAAAATCCGGAAGAAAATATTCAGCAACCGAATTAATCCGTTTGAATGTTTTGGTAGCCTACGTAATATGCTGTCCCAGCACGAATGCTTAGCATTTTATAAAACGAATACTAAAGCAAGAAAAGAACAGAAGAGCACACGTTATAATTCCAAGACGTTGACAGGCTATAACCAAAACTAGGCTACTGCGCCGCATAACGTACAAGTTTGATTTGAAGTTATTATGAAAATAAATTGGTTTGCCGCTGCACATTTTCAAACATGGCGGGTAATGGCGGAAAATAAATACAACACAAATGCTGCGAGTACTCGACCAATCAGAAATGTTCAGCGCTGCAAGCTCCACCCAAAAGGTTCCTGTACTTTCGGAAAGTACTACCCCTCGAGCAGGAACGTTTTGGGGGGTAAAACAAAGCCCCCAGAACTAAATTTAGACCCTAGTTCCTGCGGTGGAAACGCACTGAGTTCCTCAAAAGGTTCCTAGTTCCGGGGTATAGTTCCTGCGGTGGAAACGCGGCTTTTGTGTGTGCGTGCGTGAGTGTGTGTGTGTGTGTGTGTGTGCGTGAGTGTGTTTGTGTGTGTGTGTGCGTGTGTGTGCGCGTGAGTGTGTGTGTGCGTGAGTGTGTGTGTCACAGGCACGTGTGTGTGTGTGTGTGTTGCAGGCACGTGTGTGTGTATGTGTGAGTGTGCATGTGCACGTGCGTGTGTGTGTGCATGCGTGAGTGTGTGTGTGTGTGCATGCGTGAGTGTGTATGTGTGTGCGTGTGTGTGTGTGCGTGAGTGTGTGTGTGTGCGTGCGTGCGCGTGCGTGCGTGCGTGCGTGAGTGTGTGCGTGTGTGAGTGTGTGCGTGCGCGTGTGTGTGCGTGTGTGTGTGTGCGTGCGTGTGTGCGTGTGTGTGTGTGTGCGTGAGTGTGCGTGAGTGTGCGCGAGTGTGTGTGCGTGAGTGAGTGTGTGTGTGTGTGTCCGTGAGCGTGCCTGAGTGTATCTATAAGTATGCATGTCTTCAGACTTTCAAATGTCTTATCTACACGAAAGCAGCCAATTGTTAAGCTGGTTGTGCTTTTATAAATAACTGATAGATTGCAAACATAAAGTCTGCTCTTGGTACCATTCTGCTTCATGAAACAGTCCTTTAATCAAATGATCAACCAAGGAGCTTTTGAGAATCAGCCAGTATTGGCCTAAATCAGAAATTAAATAATTACATTTATTCTAAATTATGTGTGTATAATGTATATTTTAAACAGGAATAATAACTCCTAAAAATATTTAAAATATTTCAACATTATTAGGGTTGGGTTAGGGCTGTGATTGAGCAGGTTGGGTTAGGGCAGTGATTGAGCAGGTTGGGTTAGGACTGTGATTGCGCAGGTTGGGTTAGGGCTGTGATTGAGCAGGTTGGGTTAAGTCTGTGATTGAGCAGGTTGGGTTAGGGCTGTGACTGAGCAGGTTGGGTTTGGGCTGTGATTGAGCAGGTTGGGTTAGGGCTGTGACTCAGCAGGTAGGGTTATGGCTGTGATTGAGCAGGTTGGGTTAGGGCTGTGATTGAGCAGGTTGGGTTAGGGCTGTGACTGAGCAGGTTGGGTTAGGGCTGTGATTGAGCGGTTGGGTTAGGGCTGTGATTGAGCAGGTTGGGCTAGGGCTGTGATTGAGCAGGTTGGGCTAGACTGTGATTGAGCAGGTTGGGTTAGGGCTGTGATTGAGCAGGTTGGGTTAGGGCTGTGATTGAGCAGGTTGGGTTAGGGCTGTGACTCAGCAGGTTGGGTTAGGGCTGTGATTGAGCAGGTTGGGTTAGGGCTGTGATTGAGCAGGTTGGGTTAGGGCTGTGATTGAGCAGGTTGGGTTAGGGCTGTGATTGAGCAGGTTGGGTTAGGGCTGTGATTGAGCAGGTTGGGTTAGGGCTGTGATTGAGCAGGCTGGAGGTTGGAGGCTGTGATTGAGCAGGTTGGGTTAGGGCTGTGATTGAGCAGGTTGGGTTAGGGCTGTGATTGAGCAGGTTGGGTTAGGGCTGTGATCAGCAGGTTGGGTTAGGGCTGTGATTGAGCAGGTTGGGTTAGGGCTGTGATTGAGCAGGCTGGGTTAGGGTTGTGATTGAGCAGGTTGGGTTAGGGCTGTGATTGAGCAGGTTGGGTTAGGGCTGTGATTGAGCAGGTTGGGTTAGGGCTGTGATTGAGCAGGTTGGGTTAGGGCTGTGATTGAGCAGGTTGGGTTAGGGCTGTGACTCAGCAGGTTGGGTTATGGCTGTGATTGAGCAGGTTGGGTTAGGGCTGTGATTGAGCAGGTTGGGTTAGGGCTGTGATTGAGCAGGTTGGGTTATGGCTGTGATTGAGCAGGTTGGGTTAGGGCTGTGACTGAGCAGGTTGGGTTTGGGCTGTGATTGAGCAGGTTGGGTTAGGGCTGTGATTGAGCAGGTTGCTAGGTGCAGATACTGCATTATATTTCCTTCCGATGAATTGTTTTTCAAAGCCCCAATCCCTCCAAGTCCACCTAGGACATTCCAAACTTAAACCCCATCTCACATCCATCCACCCTGTGAACATACAATTAAATAGATTGAGGGTGCAATTTTTATGATTTGTTCTACCGATTAATTAGAAAATAAAGATTTTTAGACTCACAATGAGAATTTAGCTTTACTTCTGAACATTCTCTATTGCTTTTAGTGGTCAAACTGGCAGACACAGAAGCATGAAAGCACGCATGCACACGCAAATCTGGGTTAAGCACAGTAATGATGATGGAGGATATGTGGCTACTTAGTGACATCATCAGTCCATTTTTTGGTATTATTTCTTACTTTCATGTGAGTGTTAAAAGAGCTGTTTGTCCAGTCCTTACAGAAACACAAACACTTCATGGAGTCAAGTTTGAAATGTAAAAGAAATTCATTTTCACTGTAAAAAAACAAAACAAAAAACATTCAAAAAGCATACCTGTCATCATTTGACATCAAATGAAATAAGGTGATCATTTACTCAAGTGGTCAAGTCCCCCCTTATACAACCCATTAATTACAGGTTTCAATTCAATTCAAATTATATTATTTAAAAATAATTTGCCAGTTGCAGATGTTAAACTTTCTGCAGACATTCTTCTGCACTCCAGTACTCTAAACCAGATATACAGTTCTGATGATGTACATAGGCAAAATAAAAGTGAAATGAATTAATATTTTTCAAACATTAAAAATCCTGAATACATCACAATGATTTTACAGTTAATCTTACAATAAAGATGGGTCCCTGTGCAAGGAGCATGATGGGCTCAAGACCGCAGCTTTTATGTGCTTGGTCCTCCGTCATTACTGCTTGCAGCTGGTATTAGCACCATTAGCACTGGCTTTAGCACTATGAGTGCATGAGAGCTCAAACCTGAGTGCACATGATTATGATTTTGAAACTGAAAAGACAGAAACTTAAATCAGCAGGTGCTTTTGCCATTCCATCCTCAAACACAGTGGGTCACAAACCACTCCTCTGGTACCTCTAGCTGGATCCGGGTATTTCATGTGTTGCACCTCAAGGTGCGTTTGAACTGTAACACATCAAATACCTGAATCCGGAGGGCGGTACCCGAGGAGAGTCTGAGAACCACTGCTCTACAGAAAGAAAGCTTCCCCTAATAGCCTCATGAACATCAGTATGAACTCAGAGGGCAAACTGCTGCTCGTACATTACTGCACTGCAAACTGCTGCTTGTACATTACTGCACCGCAAACTGCTGCTCATACATTACTGCACCGCAAACTGCTGCTCATACATTACTGCACTGCAAACTGCTGCTCATGCATTACTGCACTGCAAACTGCTGCTCATGCATTACTGCACTGCAAACTGCTGCTCATACATTACTGCACCGCAAACTGCTGCTCATACATTACTGCAGCGCAAGCTGCTGCTCATGCATTACTGCACTGCAAACTGCTGCTCATAATTGACGCAAACTGCTGCTCATACATTACTGCACTGAAAACTGCTGCTCATGCATTACTGCACTGCAAGCTGCTGCTCATGCATTACTGCACTGCAAACTGCTGCTCATACATTACTTCACTGCAAACTGCTGCTCATGAATTATTGCACTGCAAACTGCTGCTCATACATTACTGCACTGCAAACTGCTGCTCATGCATTACTGCACTGCAAACTGCTGCTCATGCGTTAACTTCCACAAAGCAAAAGGTGCGAATCGCCCTGAAAACTGAGGCCTCTGTTCATATCGGCAGGAAGCCTGCAATGCCACCTCCGCTAAACTTTTGTCTTGGACATGCCCTAAAAAATGTATTTTTTTGTTTAAATGGCTGATGTCATTTCCTAAAACATATGCAGCAGCTCAAGCTGGGACGGGACCAGGCCAAAGCTCGCGCGGCAATGCGGTTTCCCATCCTGTTCCCGGGGGGATCATGGGAAAAAACTGAGGGAGGAATTTCTGTGTTTTTCTATTGTGCCGAGGCAAGTTTCTAATCAAAAAAATCTGACTTTTTTTTTTTTTAAAGAGCACACAGTCTGCCCGTCTTGTGTATTTATTCAGCTCATTCAGACGGGGGAAGCAGAAAGGGCTACAGAAGGAGGTCACCCTTCACAGAGTGCCAAGGTGATTAATCGAACCCCCAGCTGCACAGAAGGACTCATCCATGCGCTGCGAGTCAGTCAGCCAACGGTCTGTGGCGCATGTGCTTCCTAACCACAGTCATTCTGATCTACACCCTCAGTGGACCACAAAGCAAGAGTCCACACCGGACCCACATCCCAATCTAAGGGAGTCTCCGGCCGGTGGGCTGCAGATGGCTCCACAGATTACTGTAAACAGGATGATAACCATTAGCTCATTAAACCACAATTCCACCAAGCACAACCATAAATGCACCCTTAGTAAGCAGCAGGAAATTGCTCTCTTTTCATCTACAGGAAGTCAGCATGCGTCTTTGTGCTATCTCCCACAGCCCTGGTCATCTTTCTCCTGGCAAATTGCATCAATATGCTTGTGCAGGAAATGAGCACAATGCAGGGACCAGCTTTCTCTTGCACTTCCTGTGCAAAGGTAGAACTCAGCAGGCCGTCATTCTGTTTTCTAGCAGAAGGGCAAGGCCTCACAATGCTGCTTTGCAGCAAAGGTCTCATAATGTTGCTTTGCAGCAAAGACTGCGGTTTGCCATTTTGCTGTGTGGCGATCAGTTGGAAATAAAATGGAGGAACATGCTGCTCGGTCAATAGTGTCATACATTTGTTTTGCATGCTTAGGCAGAGAGTTCCACCACCTGATGTCCTCTAAGAGGCCTGGCCACAGTAAGCTTTAAAACAAGACACAGTGGTTGTTAATTTTATAAGTTTTCTTTTTCCAATTCTCTCTTTTTTCCTTCTCTCACAAATTTGTAATGCCTAAATTGGAATCAGCACTTCAGAGGAGTACATTCCATGTCAGCTTGTGCAGGAGATTCAGCTGCTTCTGTCCAATCAGAGGAAAGGACTCTGGAAACAGACATTAAGCTGCTCCTGTCCAATCAGAGGAAATGACTCTAGATACAGACAGTAAGCTGCTCCTGTCCAATCAGAGGGAAAGGATCCTAGAAACAGAAACTAAGCTGCTCCTGTCCAATCAGAGGACAGGACTCTGGAAACAGACATTAAGCTGCTCCTGTCCAATCAGAGGAAAGGACTCTGGAAACAGAAGCTTCCCTTCCTGGGCAGTATTACACCTACGCATGCATCCTCCTGCATGGCTGCCAGTTATGGCCCCCTGGGGTTGCCATTACACAGAGAAATTCCATACCCCCAGTGGACACAAATCACATTACAATGCCTTTGTTTTGCAGAAATGCTATACAATGACGGCATGAATTACCTATGCCCTAGGTACTATTTTACATCATGATAAAAGTATTGCCCAGGGTTACAAAGCAAGTATGTATATATAATTTGTTTAAAAAAAACCATATTCTGTACAGTGGATTTAAGAGTGGGAGTTCATGTGTTGAGTACATCATGGCACCAAGTATGAACACTGATGTCGACAAACCAGCCTGTACTGGATATTTGCTCATTTTTATCCTCTCTAGTGGCATAAAGCAGCCTCTAATATGAAGCTAGCAGGCCAAATTTTCACTCTTCACATATAAGGTTACTTGTTACCTTTTTCCATTAACGTACAACTGAACAATTGAATAATTGCCTGTGCTTTGGACTGTTTTGATGCTATGCACTTACATAACACATGCCTAAACCAGCAGTGCAGCATTCAGGCTGATGATAATGGGACAAAAAGCACAGTATGCATTATATTGACTGGGCAGTTATCCCATTTGCAATTCACCTATCACCTATTGTATGCCTCTTTCTCAGCGAATTGACTACTATTATGCACCCAACGCAAGGACATTAGAGGAGCTGGCTCTGTGGGGACTTTTAAAATCTTTTTCTTATTTTACTATCATTTTATAACTATTTTGAATCTTTTCCCATTTTTACTTGTGCTTATTTTGTAAGCTATTGCCTTCCACCAATCACCGGTCACTCATTTCAACGGCCTGCACATATTAATACACTTATTCACTCGTTGTTTAATGCCTTGAATAGAAAATGACATGACTGGTCCACAGCTAAGCAGCAAGCATTAAAACTGAATAAAACATGCAGAGAGGCTGCCACTTCACAGCACACGCACTGGCACCACGGGGATTATGGGTCATTTATGGAGGGACATCAGCAAGAGACGGGCACTCAGTCAGGTCCAGAAGCCCCATGCATCCCACGGAACTGCTGTGGTTCTCCAGGAAGGGAGACGGGATTCTTGCGTCTGGCAGGCTGGCAGCCTCTTCCTGTCTCCTCCCTCCATATCCTCCACAGGTTTTAAGCTGCAGCAGGACATGTGATCACTAATCTCCCCCCTCTACGCCCAGCCCCTGTTTAGGGATTTCACACAAAGCCAGAGCGTTTGTGCGTCTGTCAGTGATGCGGTTTGCTAAACCTCGGATGTGGGGGCGGAAGGGGGGGGGGGGGGCATTTTAGATCAATCTCAGGGGGGCCTCCTGTGTTTTGTTGGTAAATTTAGAAGTAGAAACATTGGAGCATGCAGGAGATTAATCAGCCGCCATTTTGGTCATTCATTCACTAAGATTTCTGCTGCCAGCCTGCCAGCTCAGCTTTATTACCATTTGTTACATTTCTTGACTTTTTGAGCAGAGACGAGTGGGAGGATCACAGTGACGCTTTGGAGCAGCACGTTCGACAGGAGCAAGCGTGAGAGAATTACACGAGGAGAGGCGAGATGTAAATAAAGCTCCCATTTATCACTCTGTGATGGAGAAATGCCAAAGTGAGACCCTGTGATTTCAGCAGATTGAAGGTTTATGAAGCTGACAACTGGAGTCCGATACAGCGGACAGCAAAACATCACACAGATAAATAATGTCCATCTTTCCATAAACAACTTTGAGGAAAGTGAAGAAAAAGAGCAAAGAGATAAAAAATGATAATTATTTAACACAGCCATGCAGTCGCTCTTTCACACGCCACTTCCCCTGTGTGTAAAATTCAATAAAGCCGGAGGGGGGTTGGGGTTGGGGTGGGGGGGGGGGTTAGGGTTGGGGTTAGGGTTAGGGCTAGGGTTGGGGTTGGGGTTAGGGTTAGGGTTAGGGGTAGGGTTGGGGGGGGGTTGGCATTGCATAGTCCAGAACACAGACATGGCTCTGACCTGAACCCACTACCAGCGTAGGCAGAAAGCCCGTCCCTAACTGTGAACACGGTTACCCCCGACTACAGCAGCGCTCCACACCCCCGCTGGCCTCAGAGCTGTGAGGCAGAGGGAGCGAGCTGAGGGACACTTCCCTCCACCAAAAACGAGCGAGCGAGCGAGCAAACCTCGCACAAGGTCCAGGCAACACAGTGCCACAGCCGGTTCATAGAGGAAGCACCCGCTTAGCAAATACTAAAATATTAACTTGCACAGATATGAATACCCTGTGATCAATATCGGCTAGAAATGATTTATTTTTTAATCTACCCACAAATCTATCCGTCTTACCTGCAGCTTCATTTTCCAGCAGGAATGCATGGGTGGAGAGGGGGGGGCCTCTGAGGCTGACGCGGGAGGGTGTCCCTGCTGGGGGGTCACATGTCCAGCGGTAAAAGCGCGGCCGGCAGGCGCCGTGGAGGAGCTGTGGCGGTCGTGGTGGCTGTAGCGGCTCTGGCGGTTTTGGCGGCTGCCCTACATTCGTCTGGCTGCGCGGAGCGAGAGCTGCTGCTTGTCTGGGCATGCTCTGGGCTCCAGCACGCTCCCCAGCCTGCCTGCCCCCCCAGCCTGCCTGCCCCGCCATCCCATTGGACCAGCTGCTTCCTCTTGCAGGCTCCAATCCAGGGAGACCACCAATGCATAATTCATGAGCAGGGGCGGGGCCCAATGCTGCATTTCCCTGCCATTCCACCTCCCTCTGGCCTCGGCTATTTCAGATCTAAGCATGACAGCCCCCCCCCGCTCTCTGGCAGTCTAACACACTTCAAGCCATTTTCTCCATCTCTTCCTAGGCTAACCCTCTGGAAAGCGGCAGGTTGTTGAAATATTCACCCGGGAGGGTCCGGGGAGACAGACAGCTGCTGGCCTGCGGGAGTAAGCTCCAGGAGGGAGGGGCCCTGCCCCAGCCTCAGGTGTAAACTCTAAAGACAGCAAATTTGCCTAAAAAAATCTCACAGCTGCTTCAAGGGTTTCTTACTTTTCATTTACAGCACCTTAAATGAAAATGTTCTACGCTAGGCTGGACATCAGGGCAGAGGCAATGCAAGCTTTATCTTTGCTGATGGAGTTCCTAGCATGTTCTCAACACCAAGTAGGAGAAGGGCACAAATTATTTTCATTCAGAAATAAAAGGGCAATGGGATCTTGAAAACAATTTCTCAACAGACAAGGCCCATCAATGTATGTGATAGTAACCATCCACTCCCATTAAAAAATGCTATACTACATTATAGTATTCTACAGTATACTATACCTCTTTGAAAAAGTTCCCTTGCATGAAACATCTCAGAGTCCAAGGCGGTTTAAAAAGGCCATCAGTTTGGGCGTCTCCTCACCCTGACACAACCTCTGGGTGCGTGGGCCTATTTCCGCCAAGCTCAGCTGACGAGATTTACAGTTAAACTCATTAGGCTCGTTAGGCCCTGTGTATTCTGGGAAAAAATGAAACTGTCGTTACCCAAGACACGCAGCCGTGATGTGGCGTGGGCCTGAGCGTGCCGCGGAGATTAGCCCCAGCTGATCTGTGGGCCATAAACAGAACTGTCCTCCCCTGACCACCCCAGCACTCAGGGAGTCCTGGTTAAATGCAGGCCTAAGCCACTTACCCGAGGTATCGGACTAACTGGGTCCTCCTTTCACTTTCCATATAAAGACCCAGTAAACAGCTCTGTAGTCTAGAAGCACTGTTAAATCCATTAGGCCCCTGTAAGAGGACTTCGGTTGGTCAACACATGCAGGAATTACTGATTAACAGGTTTCCCACTCCAGGAAACACATTTTCATGCACCTATGCAATCAGTGAGGGAGAAAAAAATCCTGAAGCTGCAAAATGAGTCCTCCATAGTAATATGAATTTCCATAATTTCTGATATTACATTAAAAATATTGTTTAAAAAATGAAACACATTATGGAGTGAGAAATTGAGCATCAGAGTAAAGAGCAGCGATCAGCTTGCTGCATGCGTGTCAGAGTAAAGAGCAGCGATCAGCTCGCTGCATGCGTGTCAGAGTAAAGAGCAGCGATCAGCTTGCTGCATGCGCATCAGAGTAAAGGGCAGCGATCAGCTTGCTGCATGCGCATCAGAGTAAAGGGCAGCGATCAGCTTGCTGCATGCGCATCAGAGTAAAGGGCAGCGATCAGCTTGCTGCATGCGCATCAGAGTAAAGGGCAGCGATCAGCTTGCTGCATGCGCATCAGAGTAAAGAGCAGCGATCAGCTTGCTGCATGCGCATCAGAGTAAAGGGCAGCGATCAGCTTGCTGCATGCGCATCAGAGTAAAGAGCAGCGATCAGCTTGCTGCATGTGCATCAGAGTAAAGGGCAGCGATCAGCTTGCTGCATGCGCATCAGAGTAAAGAGCAGCGATCAGCTCGCTGCATGCGCATCAGAGTAAAGGGCAGCGATCAGCTTGCTGCATGCGTGTCAGAGTAAAGAGCAGCGATCAGCTTGCTGCATGCGTGTCAGAGTAAAGAGCAGCGATCAGCTTGCTGCATGCGTGTCAGAGTAAAGAGCAGCGATCAGCTTGCTGCATGCGCATCAGAGTAAAGAGCAGCGATCAGCTTGCTGCATGCGCATCAGAGTAAAGGGCAGCAATCAGCTTGCTGCATGAGCATCAGAGGACTGAAGGATGCAAATTGGGATAGAAGACAGGAAAGCAAAAAGATCTGTTCTGTCCACTGAGCTGGCAGAGTTTGATCCAATCCAAGCGGTCCCAGGAGGGCAAGAGCAAGGCAACAGAGAACTGGGACAGAATCTTAAAGTTAAAATCAGTTTAATATCAAACGAACTGTGTGCATTATTATCTAACAAGCATCATACTGCTATTAATGATGTTCATAAGCTGCAAATAGATGACTGAATACTGCACTTATGCTATTGTGCAATCAATATCAAAATCAAGTAATTGCAACTGAATGATGACTGTAATAAAAAAGACAACTAAATAATTAGGGCATTATTTTCACTCGGGAGAGCAAATCCTTCTAAATTAGGCACAAATGCAAGTGCAGCAGCTACGTGGAGCTGCATTAGACTCACTGTGCTTTTCATGCGCCTTGACTGGAAACAGGGCCAGGCAACCTCTTTGGGATCAACAAGGATGTTTAATAAGCCTGTGACTTTAAAAAATGATACACAAAAAATCAAATGGTTTATCAGTGGTCAAACAGGGATAATAAGTGTACCAGTTCGTACAACAACCTTTGATGTTTGCCAAATACTGCAATGGCATCGGCTTGGAAACATTGCCAGCTGGCCCGAAAAGGACCAAAGCGAGAAATGGCAGCATAAAGGAGGGGGGGGGGGGGCACAGTCAGAGGGAAGGGCTCCATCAGAGGGGTGGGGCACAGTCAGAGGGGCGGGCTCCATCAGAGGGCGGGGCACAGTCAGAGAGGTGGGGCTCCATTAGAGGGGTGGGGCACAGTCAGAGAGGCGGGGCTCCATCAGAGGGGTGAGGCACAGGCAGAGGGAGGGGCTCCATCAGAGGGGTGGGGCACAGTCAGAGGGGCGGGGCTCCATCAGAGGGCGGGGCACAGTCAGAGAGGCGGGGTACCATCTGACTGGTGCTCTGCTTTTCCTGTGATTCTATTTTTAATGCAGAGCACCGGGTGAAGCAAGCAGCCGGGCAGTTCTGGGCCACCTACATACCAACTGCTCATCTTCATCATGAGTGACAGGGTCCTATACATAAAAATATATACAGTTGAGCAACTCCAGTTTAAGCCACTGGGCATAGGGAGCTGTTTTTTGACCGTTGTCATGGTCACCACAGGATTGATAATTACCATTGCTGTTACAGAGAGTCAACATAGATGCAGACAGCCATATTGTCGAGATGTGTGCATTTTTGTGTTTCATTTATAGTACAAGGTGGTTTGTCTGGATGTTGGCACAACATGCTCTTTCGAACCTCCATTCAAGTGCTAAAATACCCAAATGTGACACTTCTGGCTAATTCAACTAAATCTACATCAATCTTCAATCTTTGTGTTTCAAACATGTTTCAAAAGAAAGCTTTGAGGCCTCTGTCTGGAAACCTGCACCTTCCAAGGGCTTTGACGGAAAGTCAAAGTCAAATGACTCATTGACTCCAGGATTAATTCAGGAATCAGGACTTGCATTTCTGACAGCACATTCATTTCCCATCAGTGAGGGAACAACAATCATAAAACACCTTCAAGATGCAAAGGGCCATTCAGGCATCTTAAAAATGCAAGGAATTAAGTGAGCAAAGCAAACCATGTAAATAATAAATCAAACTAATGCAATCTCCCAAAGCATTCTGCAAGGGCAGGGAATCCATTCCCAGCCTTTCCCATCCATTCCCAACCATTCCCATCCATTCCCAGCCATTCCCAGCCATTCCCAAAAGATTGCAGTGTTTGCCGGCTTTTGGTGCTTCCAGCTCTTAAGCAATTCATTTTAGTCACAGATTGGCTACAAAGCCACATTCCTAGATTCCAAGGCCTGTATTGGCTTACAAATCAAACCACAAAAGCCTGCAAACTCTACGCCCTCCAGGACTGGCGGTTGCCACCCCAGTATAAGAGGCACAGCGGTCACATGCAGACAACCTCTGTAAACGGGATCTGTTTGCAGTGGCATTAATGAGATCTTCTGAACTTACAAATTCATCATTTATTTCTCCGATAATGCACGTGTCAGTCACAGAGAAGCAAGGAAGTATGGGCTGCATCAGAGCCAGGGTGCCTGTGGTCTGGTAACATTAAAATAGCATTGAGTTAGCAAATGAGTAACCTTATGCTAGGCAACAGCATACAATACCAATGCCAAAAAACAACTAATTATATTACTGTTCTAATAATAGCACTGTCACTGAGCCTTTCAGGATGAACAGGCATAAGTCTTCAGAGAATATTGGGAAAGGTGTGACAGTTTCCCATGTCATGTGACCTGAGCATGTGCTTCACCGGCAGAAAAGCACAGAAATGACAGCAGGGAAATGGCAGGCCTCCCACAGTGTAATATATTACACAGCAGCGCTGTCATCACACATTTCCACAGGAGTGGATAATAAAGTCAAACCTAATTAATCCAATCTAATTACCCTGCTGCACTGCTTAAGGGACGCAGCATACGCTTCTAACCAAAGGGAATAAATAAACTCATTCTGTTAAAGGTCTACTGCCTTTCAGGAGAATGCAGTGTCTTTACAAGCTCTGGGCTCTCCATCCACACTTCTGCTGATGCGCTATGGCATCAGTTTTAGGAGGAGGAGGAGGCACAGAGGAGGAGGCTCAGTGGAGGAGGAGGTACAGAGGAGGCAGCACAGAGGAGGAGGCAGCACATGAGGAGGAGGAGGCATAGAGGAGGAGAAGGAGGAATAGTGAAGGAGGAGGAGGAGGAGGAACAGTGGAGGGGGTACGGAGGAGGAACAGAGGAGGAGGAGGTACAGTGGAGGAACACAGTAGGAGGACTGCAAGGTCCCCTCCAAAACATATCCTCCCTAACTGTCCATCCAGCCGTCTAATCACGACACAGATCAGCAGATGCCCAGCCAGTGACCCTGGGCAGAGGGGTCAGTATCCTGCCCCTGCTCAGGGTGGGGCAGCACCGTGTGCCCTCGCCCGCTCGAGTTAAAAGCACTGAGTGGCTGGTGCTCAGGGACCAATCAGCAACCTGCGATCTGAAATGGCGGTTCAGTGTTCCACCCTGAGCAGGGACTGTGACTGGTAATGTAAACGAGTGACCAGTGACCGCTTTGATTGGTCTGAAAATTAATTTGTTGATTGAAGATTCAGCTTAAATGACTGACATCCAATACAATCTATGCAATTCAATATGCAAGGGCTTTACTTAAGGTAGTCAAGCTTCTGTATGAGCATTAAGTATTGAGTATGCAGGATTGGTCTCTTGGTTCTAGGTGAGCATAGTTACCCTGCATATGCGCACTGTACTTTGAGAATGTTGTTAGTCACCTCTGGCACCTTTGCTTATATAAAATCAAGTGAATGTACTTATATTTTAAACATAATGTAATGTGAAAGTAAAATGAAAAAAGCAGAGAGCATCACAGTAATATATATATATATATATATATGTATATAGATCAAGGACCACAATGGAAATAAGGAAATAATAATTTAGATGCATGACTTGCTGTAACAAGTATTTTAATAATTGTCAAATAAACTAAACTAAAAACGATATATATAGTATATAATAATATTATATATATATATATATATATATATATAATTAGAACATTTCCCACAGAGCCAGTCTGGACAGACCCAACAGCCATTCAACAGATGAGACATCAAACATTTGTATTTGAAATTAACATGAATAATGCATGCATTCTGTATGTGAAAGTACGGGCAAGACTTGGTAGTTTTTATATATGAGCTGGCTTAGAGCTCGAGGGTCATCTACCATAATTTGAGGTAATATTTTTTTTTTATGTATCATCTACTAGCAGATTTTACATCTTATTTTAACAGTACCAAACAAATGTCAATTTAATTATTGTTATAAGAAGAATAATATAGGCATTGGCCTTCAGAGAGTATAGTAAAAGATGTCTTGATGATTTATTCATTTATTTGAAACCATTAGCTCATGATTACCCAAAAACCAGCCACTGTAAAACCAGCAGGTCATGAAAAAACTGATGAAAATATTCAAAATATCCTTCACAGCGCACAAAACTGCCTGGACCTGTCAAAAATATACACAAAATCAAATAAAACCCCAGAATATGGACCATTCATTAAGTGACTGTTGGGTAATGAGTACAGCAAACAGAATAAAAAAGAAAAACACTACAAGACTAGGTATGGGTCACAGCTGCAGCAAAAAGAGTCCATAATAGAAGGAAAGGAGGGGAAAATGAAAACCAAACAGATGAAAACAAAAGGCGAACTATTCCAGAGCCCCCCCTACATGCCCCGCCCACGTGCCCCACCCACGTGCCCCGCCCACGTGCCCCGTCCACGCGCACAGGGCCAGGCCCTCCCAGGGCCTGCAGAACAGGCACCTGCACTCAGGACTGATATTAACTCAATATGCTTACAGATTTCACAGTCACACATTTACATTCAAAAGGGTTCTTTTATTTTTATAACCTGTGAGTTGGGAGTGGGTGACGGAATCCCCATCTCAGCCAGCAGAAAGCTGTTTAATTCCATCAGATTTTATTAGGATCAGAAGCCATATTTTAGGAAAAATGGGATGAACGCGTTAGTTTGCCGTCAGACACCACAAGGAATGTTAGTACCAGGATAAAATAAGATGACACATACAGTACATTTCCAGTAATTTATTTTCTTTAATTTTTTTTTTAGATATGATTACACAGATTCTGTCACATTTTGGGAAACACTGGCTTGTCAAGGATCAATAAATAAAACTGTTCCTATGAGTTAGACTGCAGGAATGTCTTCACATTAGTTATTTAGAAATGTGCATGTTTGATACTAACTGCAGCTTTAAACCTACGCATAATACCTAAGCATAATATTCTGACTAGGATGTAAGGTACAGCCTGTTAATTATGACATGAAACACCAAGAATATTGCCATGGGGCAGGATCGTGGCCATGCTATGGTTGTAGTAATGGCAATGGTGGTGGTGGTGGATGCGATTTTGGAAGGAAACTTAAAAAAGTAGATTTTGAATACAACAGCAACCATCAAGCTAGTGTGAATGCTGTATGAACTACTCAGGGATGCATACTAAATTTGTTTTAAAAAGATTATGATGCAAATATGATTGACTGAAGTTGTTCTGTTGCATTATATAAGCTTGAACATTTTCTGCATTATTAGAGTAAGTAAGACTTTATTTTCAGAAATGTTACTTATATGGTAAGACCTGCATGCATCTGACAAGCAGCCAGAAGTAAATACGAGTAAAATGCACTGGCTGGCACATTTACTTGCTTTGGTTCATCGCAAGACTGAACAGAACGCTGTTAGAAACAGATTCAATCAGAAATCTAAATCATTCAAATAAGCCTTAAAATAAGCTAACCTATCTTGAATTATAATAGAAGTTGACAATTCCTTTCAAAAATGAAAAAACAATAAATAACAAATACAAGTGTTGATGTTTAGGTATTCAGTGTAGGGCCCACTCTAAGCAGAAATGTAGAATAAACAATCCATAGCCGCTGTAAGCATCTAACAAGATTCAAGAAGCACAGAAATGAACCAATATCGTTTCTAGAAAAAGAAGATAAAAAATAGGCATTTAAAGCAGACAAAATGAAGTCAGGCCCCACTACAGCACTAATACCCACATTTACAATGAAGGGCAAGCTCTTGAGTGACAGAGTAGGATTTAATGTTAAGTGGAAGTCAACTGCTGCTGCAGTATAATATGAATGTGACTCATATTCATATTTCTATGTGATTTAAAAGAGACTTAACTGGAGCAAAGACCCTGAGCTCCTGTGTCTAGTCACATCATACTGGAATTCAAAGAACTCGACTGTTGAATTTCCTGAAGACATCTCCATTGTGCACTGGCCGACCAAGGGGACTGCCTACAGAGTGTTTTTATTCCACAAAATATGCTACACAACTTCAAACACATAGAGCCTCTGGCACACCCTTCCCAGTATTTGTGGACAAAACAATTCTCAAGGTTAATTTTATCTTTCTGGAAAATGTGGTCTGCTGCTTGTGTATTTGCATTTAAATGGCAGTAACTTCAATGTCCTCCTGTTCACATCTTTTAATACTTGAGTTCAAAGCTTCAAATGTCAAGTAGTGCTTATAATTTAGTTCAAATTTCAGACTTGGCAAAACACACTCCAATTCCACAGCAATGCATGAGGGCATTCTCTCCACTGAGCAGATAAATAACACTCCCTCACCTTGGTGTTGTAAAGGGAAATATATGTCAACTACACCACAGAAAAACTAACAAGCGATGCAAAGCTGGTACACCTGCATCCTGTACTTCCATGCCTCCTGTTACCAGAAAAGAATAGGTTTGATGTCCCAGTCCAAGGACCATGCTGGAGCGTCCAGCTTCACTGCTGATGTCTGAATGATGTGTTAAATGAAGGAGAGGAGGGTGCCAGTGGCTCTCTGGAAAAGGAACTGGCCTCAACAGCAAATTTTGACAAAGATGCTAATTTTTCCAAGCTAACTGGGATTTCATTACACAGAACAGACCTTTAATGCCTTTGAAGATTTTTTTTGTTAAATGATTTTCTTTTTAGTGAAGTTTGGTGAATGTTCAATCATGTGGTTTTTTTTATGAACTTCTAAAATACTGATGAAAGCGTCAGTCTCAATCTGAAACTCCTCCCCTCCCCTCCAGTCCCCACTCTGAGTAAAATGTGGTCAGGTGACCAGTGGAGGATGTAAACTGAGCTATATTTGCATGCGTTGAAATCCAAACAGGGCATTTAGGTGATAATTAAAAGCAGCTCAAACAGAGGTACCTGATGCTCTGCACACACTGTGTCACGCTCAATCCCCCATCCAATATCACCTGGGCATTCTCCAAGCCAGGTGGTCAATTATCCCATAAGGAAGAAATCCATGCCTCAATGTATCCAATTCTGTTCCAGCCCACTGCACCCTATCCCTAACTCTAACCCTATGAGGTCATTGAAGGCATAAGACTGGCCTGTGAGGCTACATGTTCTCAAAAATCATATATAACTGCCGGGCTGACAAACAATCAGATCCAGTGGTACTCAGGGATGGGAGGGTTTCAGTCAGGTGTGAAGACTGCATCTCCTAGCGCACCAGTGACCCCTGCTGGTCAGTTGGGTGTCTGCAAGTCTGCCCGATTACCAGCACATAAAGTGTCTTCCTACAACTCATATCCGTGTGAGACTTGCAAACTGTAGCGAGATGAGAACCATGGACATCACATGCTACAGAGGAGAGCACACGCTTGCCTGCACAACTGGAATCAGCTTTAAAAAAATAAAACAAAATCACATGGATAAGTGTTAATTTCATTGCACATAAAAACATGAAAATTTTTGCCGCTTCAGGTGTCACTGACAGTTCCAGAGGAAGAATGCTGAGGAGGCAATTATGTCTCTTCATGTAATGTTCGAGACTTTTCAGCTAATATTTTCAGCTAATAACTGCCTCTTCGAGAGTCCACACGGATGCAGAACGGATATGGTTCCCTAAAAGTAATTATGAGGAGCATTTCACCCAATCAAATGCACTCTTACTCTGGCGCAGGCCCAGCAGAGCTCAACAGGAAGTGGAGAAATGGAGTGCTCTGCTCTGCCCTGGTGCTGCTGCGCACCAGCCTGTCGCTGGATCCCCACCGTGGGCTACACATGAACAGGCTCTTAATTAAATACAACCTCACAGGCTCGCCCCAATTATCTAATCAATTGAGAGCTAACACTTCTCAGATTTATTTGGCTGCCAGTCCTTCATGAGCTCAGAAACTGCTTATGGAAATACAGGTCAGCCCAGCGAATCCTGGCCATGGATGGAGGTTTCTGCAGGCTCCTGATTGGCCACCTCCACTGGACCCCTACAAGACGTGTATGAAGATGCTGGCCTCTTTACAGTGGCTTTGTTTAATTATCAAATGTTCTCAAACATCTTAAGGGACCATGTCTTCTGCTTAACGTATTGCAGTCAACCCTACGACTCTACTCTGTGAGCAGTTACACAGCTGCTGGTGACCCAGCTGAGACGGGGAAATGCAGGAGTGTGACGAGCAGAGGGCAGGCTGTACTGTAAGAAGGGCTGAGTTCTATTCTGTGAAAAACAGCAGTTTCCCTTTATATGGTTTCAAGATAACATTATAATCCTTTCAAGAGTAGGTTTTTTAGACTTTTTTTCCCAAAACTTTAAGTCAGTGTTCTAGAACTCCATTATGTTCAATTACCAGAAGTGATTCTGACAACAGCAGGAGAATATTCAGTTAAGAACACGCTAATCACATATCTGTGATCTTATTCCTTAAAGGGTTAAGTCATAGCAATGGGCAGCTTCATCACAATTAGTACAAATGCCTTCAGCAGGGGGGAAAACTTTAAGGGAAACAGCTCCAAAATGAGAGTAGTCCATCTAGAAATAGTCTTAAGTATATGATTCCAATTAATTTTCAGTTCACCATCAAAGTTACAATCAAATGTGAAACCGAAATGTCTTCCATTCCCACACGCACGCACACGCGCACACGCACACAGAAATAATAGGGCTGCTTTTCCTGATTAGCGAGAAGCTTAATTCAGAAAGCCCAGCACCCCCACCCAATTCTCGTTTCTCTCGACAGCTTGTGCAAATATCATATCTAATTTAATATTCCCGTCAGATGTCAGTGCACATTATGAACTGACAGTAAGAGTAGGTGGCAACATCATCTGGCTTATAAAGGCGTCCGTCTGCCTGCTATTTCATGCCTGTTTATAAGGAGCTTTGGGAATGGTGCACAGCCCTCTAACCCATGGGGGCAGCCCTACTGCATAGCACCCTGTGTGAATGGCCAGCTGTGCTTTTATCTAATACCCCTCATCTTAACACATTATTAAACACTCAAAGGACAAGCGTGCAGCCATTTTCATTTGTAGAGCTTGGAAGATTTATCTACAAGGTACAAAGCTCCATGTAGACTAAACCACACTTGATCAGTAACTCGCTCTAGATCAAGTCCACCCCACTTCAGACAATAAGGCTGTACATTCAGGGTCAGTCTGGTATATACTGGTCTCATACCACTGAGTACTGGGGGCTTTCTCATTTGATTTATAGGGTTTCAGAAAACTATAAGGACAAATGGTGGACATGAAAACTTGACAAATGGAAAATAAAAGAAGAAAAAAAAATCAGTGAGTGAATTAATTCAATCAATTAAATTCTGATGTGCAGAAAATAGACAGTGAGCTCAGACCTGGCTCAGTTAAGCACAGTATTTTCTTTTGTACAGACTGCTGATACACTATTCTTAATTCAACAATTTTTTTTTTTTTTTACTAATTAAAGAACACACACACTCAATAATTCCAACAGGTCTCCATCAGCTCAGTCCCAGAACACAGGAAACTGGCCACATGTGGGTGTGTAGTGACTCTGTGGAACACACGTGGGTGTACAGTGACTCTGTGGAATGACAAATTGGGATGTTTCAGCTCTTTAAGGTCATCCATAAATAAACAGACCAAGGACTTTGGCTTTGTTTTACTTTGCTACTGTGAGAAGCAGTGTAAAAAGAAAAATGTCCAGTCAAAGTTGTTTGCATTGGCAAGAGGTGGAGGTAGGTGCACTAAAGCAATGTGAGAGAGTGCAGTCATTTTAATCCCCTCCCACGTTGAGGCCAGTAACTCATTCCTGTAGGTGAGCAAGGGGGGTATTCCTTCTGGACCAAGCAGAATACCACTGTTCTACTGCAGTGACAGGGACACTGTGCTATAGAAGTATATAAGGGAGACTCACTGATGGGGACACTGTGCTATAGGAGTATTAAAGGGAAACTCACTGATGGGGATACTGTGCTATAGGAGTATATAAGGAAAACTCACTGATGGGGACACTGTGATATAGGAGTATTAAAGGGAAACTCACTGATGGGGATTCTGTGCTATAGGAGTATATAAGGAAAACTCACTGATGGGGACACTGTGATATAGGAGTGTACAGGGGAGACTCACTGATAGGAAAACTGTACTATAGGAGTGTATATGGGAGGATTCACTGATAGGGGCACTGTGCTACAGGAGAGTATATGGGAAACCCACTGCTAGGGACATTGTGCTATAAGAGGGTGTATGGAAAAACCCACTGCTAGGGACATTGTGCAATAGGAGGGTATATGGGAAACTCACTGATAGGGACACTGTGCTGCAGGAGGGTATATGGGAAACTCACTGCTAGGGACACTGTGCCATTGGAGGGTATATGGGAAACTCACTGATAGGGACACTGTGCCATTGGAGGGTATATGGGAAACTCACTGCTAGGGACACTGTGCTGCAGGAGGGTATATGGGAAACTCACTTCTAGGGACACTGTGCTGCAGGAGGGTATATGGGAAACTCACTTCTAGGGACACTGTGCTGTAGGAGGGTATATGGGAAACTCACTTCTAGGGACACTGTGCTGCAGGAGGGTATATGGGAAACTCACTTCTAGGGACACTGTGCTGCAGGAGGGTATATGGGAAACTCACTTCTAGGGACACTGTGCTGTAGGAGGGTATATGGGAAACTCACTTCTAGGGACACTGTGCTGCAGGAGGGTATATGGGAAACTCACTTCTAGGGACACTGTGCTGCAGGAGGGTATATGGGAAACTCACTTCTAGGGACACTGTGCTGCAGGAGGGTATATGGGAACTCACTTCTAGGGACACTGTGCTGTAGGAGGGTATATGGGAAACTCACTTCTAGGGACACTGTGCTGCAGGAGGGTATATGGGAAACTCACTTCTAGGGACACTGTGCTGCAGGAGGGTATATGGGAAACTCACTTCTAGGGACACTGTGCTGTAGGAGGGTATATGGGAAACTCACTTCTAGGGACACTGTGCTGCAGGAGGGTATATGGGAAACTCACTGATAGGGACACTGTGCTATAGGAGGGTATATGGGAAACTCACTGATAGGGACACTGTGCTGCAGGAGGGTATATGGGAAACTCACTGCTAGGGACACTGTGCTATAGGAGGGTATATGGGAAACTCACTGCTAGGGACACTGTGCCATTGGAGGGTATATGGGAAACTCACTGATAGGGACATTGCTATAGGAGGGTATATGGGAAACTCACTGCTAGGGACACTGTGCTGCAGGAGGGTATATGGGAAACTCACTTCTAGGGACACTGTGCTGCAGGAGGGTATATGGGAAACTCACTTCTAGGGACACTGTGCTGTAGGAGGGTATATGGGAAACTCACTTCTAGGGACACTGTGCTGCAGGAGGGTATATGGGAAACTCACTGATAGGGACACTGTGCTATAGGAGGGTATATGGGAAACTCACTGTAGGGACACTGTGCCAGGAGGGTATATGGGAAACTCACTGTAGGGACACTGTCTATAGGAGGGTATATGGGAAACTCACTGCTAGGGACACTGTGCCATTGGGTATTGGACCAGTAGACAGTGGAGTATGGGAAACTCACTGCTAGGGACTGTCAGAGTATGGAACTCTTTTGGACGTATATGAGAGAGACAGTGTTATTGACTGTCCGGTCCGTTTCAGAGCCCCTCTCCACTTTTTTTTTCAGATTTTTAGTTAGCAGCAATCATTGTTTACCATTTCATCCATACCTTCTACACATCTTCATCTTCATCTACATGATTTACAGACCATCATCATCCAGGTTCATGGATTCCATTGTCACACCTGATTTTATATTTTTGCTCATTATAATTGAAGTTACAACCCCCCACCCACCTGTTTATTCATCTTCATCTTAAATTCTAATTGGTTAATTTCCTTAATTAGGTTTGTCTACTTCCTCCATTTCCAGCATTATTGCCGAACCCACGCTTTTCAAGACAATTTTCACAAAAATCACCGGAAATGAAAACTAACCAGAGGAACTTTTTCAGACAGATTTATAAGGTTTCAGAAAACTACAAGGACAAATGGTGAACAAGAAAACTTGTCAAATGGAAAAAAGAAGAAGAAAAAAAAACTAAATCAGCCAGTGATTCAATTAATTGCTGAATTCAATCAATTAAATTCTGATGTGCAGAAAATAGACCTTGAGAAAAAAAAAAGAGATCTTAAAAAGAGATGTCTGGTGCACTCCACCAAATGTAGGAGAAGGCGAGAGCTCAAAAACACCTGGAAGGATTAGCTGCAGCACTCGATGCACAAAGCCTATTGTGAGACCGCAAAAACCAGGGTCACCCACCAACAGATTTACTTACAGTACTCAGCACATCTTCTGCTTTGCCCGTTAATTCTGTCAGCTCATGAGAGCACTCGCAGTGCAAGATAACCATCAGGACCTTGCGTGGCTGAACCAGAAACTTCTAAGGACTGACTGCTGATGACAACCAAATGACAAGCCTGACCAGACCACTTGTCTCTAACCGCAACAATCAAACAAACTGCTCATGAGCGTGAGCATGAGTAAGTGAGAGAGTGAGAAAGTGAGAGCGTGAGAATGAGAGTGAGAGAGTAAGAGCAGCAGAGAGTGAAAGAGTGAGAGCGTGAGCGAGTGAGAAAGTGAGAGCGTGAGAGTGAAAGAGAGAAAGTGAAAGCATGAGTAAAATAGTGAGAGCGTGAGAGAGTGAGAAAGTGAAAGCATGAGAGAGTGAGATTGTGAGAGAGTGAGAGCGTGAGGGAGTGAGAGAGTGAGAAAGCGAGAGAGTGAAATTTAAGGTTAGGTTGTCGTTGCAGGTGAGTGTACGAGAGTTACAGCATTAGACACATCACCAAAAACATTTTGAAACTGTATTTACTCCGCAGTTCTGGGGACAAGCCGTTTGGACTGTTTTCAGGCAAATTCATTGGAAGCAAACTCGTAAAGGGAATAGTTCAGTCCTCAAGTCCAAATAACCTAAGGTGTATCATTTCACACTGCATGATAATATTGTTGAATTGCTAATGTTTTTAATTGAAAAAACAATCAATTAAATATCTACATTTTTAACAGGAGAGCCAGTATCATTGCTTATACAGGATTTAGCATTTCAATCAAGAATAAGGAACATTTAAATTTGGGTATTAACAATATACTGTACATAGACAGGCAGACTGGGCGATATCAGTGACATAATACAAAGTGGCCTGATTTCTTCAGGAAATACACCTGACAGCCGAACATTATCGCATTAAATGTGCTTCTGTCTGCTCAGTGTCAATCCAGCAAATAAACAGAAGCAAGAAATGGGAAAAAAACTGAAGATAAGATGGCTGTTTCATTGGTCTTTCCGGCGAGACATGCTGGCGACTCGCGGGTAACTCCTGAGCGTGCGGGGGGGGGTTGGGGAAATACCGCACACTGTGCATGTGGTTGGTGTTTGCAAACAGTGGGCACTTCATGACATGCACCTGTGGCTTCTCAAGCACTGCTGAATCACCCTCACTCCCAGAGACTGTGACTGTGGCAACACCGCCATTACCACAGGGGCGTCATCACCCAATGCCCAGCCATTTCCCACAAGTCCCTGCTCTATGCCCAGCCTTCATTTCCCACAAGTCCCTGCTCTATGCCCAGCCTTCATTTCCCACAAGTCCCTGCTCTATGCCCAGCCTTCATTTCCCACAAGTCCCTGCTCTATGCCCAGTCTTCATTTCCCACAAGTCCCTGCTCTATGCCCAGTCTTCATTTCCCACAAGTCCCTGCTCTATGCCGATTTCTCACAAGTACCACAAGTACCAGCTCATGCCACTCCTGCTCCAGCCTGTTCAGCTGCCAGCTGCCCTCCCCCACTGCCCCCGCTGGGTAGAAAGCATGTGAGGTTTTGTAGCGTTCAGGTTTCTCACTGTGTGAACGCCAGTGTGTAACACAGCTAATCATATTTAACAAAAAGTCTGACAACTGGACTATAGCTTTAAGCAAAGGTTAAAATGTGCCCATGGTAGCCAACCAATGAAGGGTCTCTGAACAGGTCAAATAAAACCATGGGAATCATGTGAGGTATTGCGAGAAAACAGCACTCAGCCCCTCCTGTTCTCAGGACAGTGAGAACTGAGCAGGTGATTAAGGCCCAACGCCAGCGTGACGGCCGGGGGAGCCGGCCATGTCCTACCTGCTTCTCCCGGTCCTTCTCTTTGGCCTTCCCGCTGGCTGAGCCCCGGGAGGAGGTCACATCGCGGGGGATGACAGAGATCTGGTGCAGTGGCATGTTCATCCCAGCCAGCGTGAGGCGGTCACTCACTCACAATCTGTCCCCCCAACACCATCCTGTCGGGCCGCTCAGCAAATCCAAACCTGCTCCCAACCTGAGAGGGACGAAGAGACCGTCACACACAGAACCTCACTCAGTATAAGCACACCCCCGTTACCATCACAACCACTGTCACTCAGTATAAGCACACCTTCCGTTACCATCACAACCACTGTCACTCAGTATAAGCACACCCCCATTACCATCACAACCACTGTCACTCAGTATAAGCACACCTTCCGTTACCATCACAACCACTGTCACTCAGTATAAGCCCACCCCCATTACCATCACAACCACTGTCACTCAGTATAAGCACACCCCCGTTACCATCACAACCACTGTCACTCAGTATAAGCACACCCCCATTACCATCACAACCACTGTCACTCAGTATAAGCACACCCCCGTTACCATCACAACCACTGTCACTCAGTATAAGCACACCCCCATTACCATCACAACCACTGTCACTCAGTATAAGCACACCCCCGTTACCATCACAACCACTGTCACTCAGTATAAGCACACCCCCGTTACCATCACAACCACTGTCACTCAGTATAAGCACGCCCCCGTTACCACCACAACCACTGTCACTCAGTATAAGCACACCCCTGTTACCATCACAACCACTGTAACTCAGTATAAGCACGCCCCCGTTACCATCACAACCACTGTCACTCAGTATAAGCACACCCCCCGTTACCATCACAACTACTGTCACTCAGTATAAGCACACCCCTGTTACCATCACAACCACTGTAACTCAGTATAAGCACGCCCCCGTTACCATCACAACCACTGTCACTCAGTATAAGCACACCCCCCGTTACCATCACAACCACTGTCACTCAGTATAATCACACCTTCCATTACCATCACAACCACTGTCATTCAACAAGTCTATCTGCTAATCTAAAGCAGGGCTGCCCAGCCCTGTTCTGGGAGATCTACCATCCTGTAGGTTTCATTTCAGCCCCCATTTGGCATACCCGATTCCACTAATGAGCAGGCCAACGAGAGGTCCAGCAGGGCTCACAGGCTCCTACTCCTCTTCCACCTCCTCCCTATCTCACAGGCTCCTCCTACTCTTCCACCTCCTCCCTGTCCCACAGGCTCCTACTCCTCTTCCACCTCCTCCCTGACCCACAGGCTCCTACTCCTCTTCCACTTCCTCCCTGTCCCACAGGCTCCTACTCCTCTTCCAACTCCTCCCTGTCTCACAGGCTCCTCCTACTCTTCCACCTCCTCCCTGTCCCACAGGCTCCTACTCCTCTTCCACCTCCTCCCTGTCTCACAGGCTCTTCCTCCTCTTCCACCTCCTCCCTGTCCCACAGGCTCCTCCTACTCTTCCACCTCCTCCCTGTCTCACAGGCTCCTCCTACTCTTCCACCTCCTCCCTGTCCCACAGGCTCCTCCTACTCTTCCACCTCCTCCCTGTCCCACAGGTTCCTACTCCTCTTCCACCTCCTCCGTCTCACAGCCTCCTCCTACTCTTCCACCTCCTCCTTGTCTCACAGGCCCCTTCTCTGTCTTTAAACCACACTGCTGTGCTCCTGTACGTAAAATTCAATATAAATACAGAAGGAGCGTGGACTGTCTGCTATCCATAAAAAAATAAGACAACACATCACAATAAACCTACATATTTATATCACAGCCTACAGAGGCTTACAGTCCCCGTCACATCTCTGTCACTGCAGCTTCACTGCAGGCCTACAGTCCCATGCGTCCCATACCACATATCCTCACAAAACATTTATTTTACCAAAGAAAATTACATTTGGATTTTGTATTTTAATACTAAACCATATATTTTACATTTTATTAAAATTTTTAAGCATAATCATACTTTTTCAGTTATATTTGCTGACAGATGCATAAAAGCAAGTGTTCAAGGATGTCAGTGAATGTACTGAGCACGGAAATTACTGAGCACGGAAAGTAAATCCACTTTGTGCGGCACATTTATGTGCGAATCTGGACCTCAATTGTCCTCCTAATAAAACCAACTGTGTGGTCAGACAGCCCTGCAGTCTATACAGTGCTCACCTAATAAAACCAACTGTGTGGTCAGACAGCCCTGCAGTCTATACAGTGCTTACCTATCCCCTTCCGTTTCACTTTATCACTTGACCTTTGTCTTATAAAAAGAAAAATCTTTACACAAGATGTCAGTAAACTTTTTAAATTAAAATTTTCTTCTTCAGACAGCAATGTTTCAGCAGTGGTACTTTTTAGAGAACTCATGAAACTGTTGGTAAGAAGATATGTACAGAATCAAGCTCTTCCTCATATTAGTGTTTCAAGTGATTCAAGGCTCTTGTGATGTTATTGTTCCTCTTTGCATCAACGTTCAAACATGTCTTACTGTAAGTGCCCCCCCCCCTTCGGGACTTCTTACTGTGCAAGTACACACACTCTGATCTTTATCTTACCCATGAACACAGTTAAAGTCTGACGAGCGCCAGCAAGTTGGCAACTTTAAGATGATGGATCACGGTCGGAGCGCACGTGTGAGCACGCTTGCGCAGGTGTGTCAGGTGGCTGGACAGGTGCCCTGCTTATTAAGTGAGAAAAGCAACAGGAGTTCGTCATAAAGAGACCTTTCAGAGATCTGAAGCTTTTTAGAGAGGAAACAGAAAAAAAGAGATAAAATCAAGCAAGTTCTCCCGTTTGGTCAGCACTAAAACCTTCCACAGCGTATCAGACAGGCTCTCGCTTCCTTAAGTTCCCACACTTACATTCCCAGCAGCCTCAGACATCTGGCCGTGATACAATCTACACAGCCCCAGTGACAGACCTCTGGGGCCAAACACTTGTACATCAGCAGAGAACCACAGCACTGGACCACAGCTTGAGCAGTGTGTGTGCTGTATGACCCAGCACTGGACCACAGCCTGAGCAGTGTGTGTGCTGTATGACCCAGCACTGGACCACAGCCTGAGCAGTGTGTGTGCTGTATGACCCAGCACTGGACCACAGCCTGAGCAGTGTGTGTGCTGTATGACCCAGCACTGGACCACAGCCTGAGCAGTGTGTGTGCTGTATGACCCAGCACTGGACCACAGCCTGAGCAGTGTGTGTGCTGTATGACCCAGCACTGGACCACAGCCTGAGCAGTGTGTGTGCTGTATGACCCAGCACTGGACCACAGCCTGAGCAGTGTGTGTGCTGTATGACCCAGCACTGGACCACAGCCTGAGCAGTGTGTGTGCTGTATGACCCAGCACTGGACCACAGCCTGAGCAGTGTGTGTGCTGTATGATCCAGCACTGGACCACAGCCTGAGCAGTGTGTGTGCTGTATGACCCAGCACTGGACCACAGCCTGAGCAGTGTGTGTGCTGCTAGGCCAGGCTCTGGGGAAACTAAGTAATACTTCACATCAACTGCAGATTAGTCTAACTTCACATTTCCACAACTGTTCGATTAACATCACACTACAGCGCATTTACCTATTAAAGGTACAATGCTGTGGCATTTAGACACTTCTGGTTCAGAGTTTCTGTGTGAACTGATAATGATTTTAACTGTCAACAGTTTTCTGGCTGCAAGGCAGCCAATCACAGTGCCTCTTCTCAGCTTGATCTCGACATACAATAAAAACCAGGCCTCTGGAGCACATCTCACAGCACACCATTTTCACAGCGATAACAACATAAATGATCCAAAAAGGGGACCAAAAATCCTTGTTCAAAAGCAACGTGGGCCATATCTACATGCATTCAAAACTGCCTTATGTGCAATGAACCACAATGAAAATGCACTCAGGGAAAAAAGGACAACAGCGTAGAAGATGGACAGCTGTAACCAGCATGTCATGGTCATGCACTTCTTAATCTCAGGGAACACACAGGCTAGCTGTGCTGAGGCTTCAGGCTCCTGCCCCTCACACAGAGGAAGAGGATCATTTTTATCACTTAAAACCCCCTCTTTCATGATACACAAGTACCTCCATCCAGCACTTATTGCACTTTGTATCATTATCTTGATGTTGTAGCTTGTCATGCCTCCTAGTTTGACTCAGCATAGGTTAGGTCAGAGAGTAAAGTTTACTGTGTGAACTGGACTTAATGTGTTCATGGCTATAAATAACTGTTACAAAATAAGAATTTTACCTTATCGGACTTGTGTTTTGTAGTTATTTCAATAACCTATGGTATGCACTTATTGTACGTCGCTTTGGATAAAAGCGTCTGCCACATGACTGTAATGCAGTGTAATGGAAGAGGGCGCTGGACTTCAGACCTCTCCTTATCGTTAAAAAAGCACAGTGGGAGAGGGAAGATCACACCCGAGCCAGCGATCGCAGGCGAGACACTTCAGATCGCATTACATTTCAGCCACATATTTACTGCAGTAATGAAGGTTAAATGCACCACTGAAGGGTCTAAATGCAATGCCCACCTGGGAATCGAACCCGCAGCATCAGAGCTAAGGCCCAGTTATCTAACCACTGCGCTACACTGCCCCCTCACTTCAGCATGTTGCCCAGGGAGACAAACTCTGTGACAGCTTCCTGTGGCCTTAAGGGGTTTGCCTTCCTGAACCCTGTTTCCTCTGAGGACCAGCATGAGCTGCTGTCGCCTCAGCTCAGAGAACAACCTTCTGGGATAACCGCAATGCCCTCGGGCCTTCAGGGGGAGAAGAAAACAATAATGCCAGTATGGTAAATGGTAAATGGTAAATGGACTGCATTTATATAGCGCTTTTATCCAAAGCGCTTTAGAATTGATGCCTCTCATTCGCCAGAGCAGTTAGGGGTTAGGTGTCTTGCTCAAGGACACTTCGACACGCCCAGGGCGGGATTTGAACCGGCAACCCTCCGACTGCCAGATAATCGGTCTTACCTCCTGAGCTATGTCGCCCCATTATGCTTCCTCCATGACAACATGCTTCCTCCATGACAACATGCTTCCTCCAAGACAACATGCTTCCTCCAAGACAACATGCTTCCCCCATGACAACATGCTTCCTCCGTAACAACATGCTTCCTCCATACCAACATGCTTCTACAACTACAAAACACAGGCTCGATAAGGAACAATACTCATTATGTAACAGTTATTCATAGCCATAAACACATTAAGTACAGTTCACTCAGTAAGCATAGGCTAGGTCAGAGAGTCATGTTAAGTCAAGCTAGGAGGCATGACAAGGAGCTACAACATTAAGATAATGATACAAGTGCAATATAAGTGCTGGATGGAGGTACAAATGTAGTATGAAAGTGCTACAGGAACAAAGTAAAAGGATATAAATGATAAGAAAGATCCTATATTGGGAGTGCCCTGTAGAGTACTGATAGTCCAGGTAAATCTGAAGAGATGAGTCTTCAGATAACGGAGGAAGATGGGCAATGACTGAGAGGTTCATAGAGGAACAGGGAGTTTGTTCCCCCAGGGTGGAGAAGATCAGTGGTATCAAATGGTTGCCAATGCCTAAGCAACTAATGCATTCAGTTTCAAATGCCTTGCTTCAAAGTCAGCTGTATGTATTCTTTGGACAGACTGCTGTACACACAAGCCAAGCGCCATGTTCGTTCGCAATGGACTGCCTAGTTGTAGTAGTAGCATGGGTGCAGGCGTGCATGAGAGAGACAGAGACAGAGAGAGAGATTTGCATTTTGCTAGCAAATCAATCAATGGCAGCTCACTGTTAGGGTTGCACAAACTAACCTACTGCTTCTACAATTTAAAATACAAAATTAAATCAAAGAATTCACCATCTACTAATTATCAGTAAGAATCTCACTGCTAACACAGGGTGTCTAGAGAGTACAGCCCTTCATTGTACCCTGACCCTGGCCATAACCCTACTACCTCAATGCTTTCAGGGTGTGGGTCCAAATATTCACTTTTCATTCCCAGCCATTGCTATGCCCCTACTGCCTGGCCAAGGCCAACCAGGTCTGTTTACCACAGAAAGCCTAGAAAGGTTTACCCTTTACTCCATACTGCACAGAAGACCAAAGGTCCATGCTACCTTACCCTACATTAGTCTTTATGTTGCTAGGCAACTACACTACACACAAAGCAAGGCCTTGAATACGTCTTGGGGTACCAAGGGAATAATGTATAGAAGAAGATATTGTTAAAACGCTGGTGTATGGTGAAAATTCTTCCAAAAAGATGGCAATTGTTTCATCACTGCAATTCAGAATGGAGCAGTCCTGTTGGTCTGAGGAGACATTATAGCAGCATTATATTCCCGAAGCAGAGCAGGGACATTATATTCCTGAAGCAGAGCAGGGACATTATATTCCTGAAGCAGAGCAGGGACATTGTATTCCCAAGCAGAGCAGGGACATTATATTCCTGAAGCAGAGCAGGGACATTGTATTCCCAAGCAGAGCAGGGACATTGTATTCCCAAGCAGAGCAGGGACATTGTATTCCCAAGCAGAGCAGGGACATTATATTCCTGAAGCAGAGCAGGGACATTGTATTCCCAAGCAGAGCAGGGACATTGTATTCCCAAGTAGAGCAGGGACATTGTATTCCCAAGCAGAGCAGGGACATTGTATTCCCAAGCAGAGCAGGGACATTGTATTCCCAAGTAGAGCAGGGACATTGTATTCCCAAGCAGAGCAGGGACATTGTATTCCCAAGTAGAGCAGGGACATTGTATTCCCAAGTAGAGCAGGGACATTGTATTCCCAAGTAGAGCAGGGACATTGTATTCCCAGAGTGGGAAAAGGCTGTTAAAGCCACTTGGCCATGCGTTAATTTCCTTAATCATCTAATGCTGTGCTATGAACACAGGGGAGGCATGGGTCACTTTGCAAAGCGGCGCAGAAGTACAAACAACACAAATATAGCAGTTAATCGGTCATACTCCCATATTCAGCCTGCTCAATTATAAGTACATTAAGCATGTCACTGCTACAAACATCAATTAGCACCAGAACACAGAAGCGACTCTTTGTTTACGGCCAGATAAATTGTTGTGAATCTTTTTTTTTTGAGCAGAAAGAAACGAGCAGTCAGACCTGCTGGGGTTTCCTTCAGCTTCACATTTAGAACTCACCTGCCCCCTGCATTCTGTTTAATGCTGCGTTTATCACAGTAAGAGTACCGTCTAGCCTGATAACTGCCCCAAGTTTTTGCCTCTAAAAATGTCAAAGATACAATCTGTTCTAGACCTAAAATCTGTAATTGGTTGGTTCAGGTCAAAATGGCCACAGTGGGATATCATATACAGTAAACTGAAATGAGACATTCAATGCAAATGGCTGAGGATGCAGAAAGCATAAATTTAGAGTCTATTAAATGGTGCACCACTGGAAAGAGGCAGCAGCCTTCATGTCCTCAGACAAGCAGCTGATCTTTCATAGATTCCATTGGGTGGCTGGTTCACTCCAGGGGAAATCAACTTCAGTGTGACCTTTTCAGATTTAGAACATTTACTAACACAGATTTATCCTCTCTATGTAAATGCATGACAGACCGGTCTGTCCGCAGTGTTTGAATGTCTGCAGGAACTGACTCCGTAAACGTCACTGGGCAAAGGGTTGGAAAATTTTCGGTAAACTTCCGAAAACTGTCTATGGGAACTTGAGTTCCGGAACTTGGGAAATTTTGTAAATTTCTAAATAAAATGTTAGCAGATAATAGTAGTTTTGGAGGGACAATGCACATAAGATGGAAAATCGAGACATTGTCGCATATTTTGGTTAAAATATCCCCATTTAATGGAAATTCAGTTGAATTACTACCTGCATCTCACCTGCAGTTTCTCATGCACAGATAAAATGCAACCCTCTCCCACCACAGGGAATACATTATTCAACAGCTCTGTTATTTTGTGTTCAGAGAAAGAAAGATTCCCATGAAAAAATAAACTTAAAGTTCAACTCAGTCAATTTTTATTTCTATTAGTAGGTTTTGCAATTACGCCTGTGTATGATAAGCTAAAAGGTTTATGTTTCTAAATGCATGTGACTTTGCAAATGCAGCTGGTGCAAATAACCTCCACAATTTCCCTTTCTTTATCCATCGATAAGCAACAGTCTACATGGAAAAAAATGCTCCCTAGTGTCCGAGGCAAATGTAGCTATAACAAATTTAATTGAAACATCCCATCCGATCTTCATAAACAGAGGCTACCTGGCGGTCTGAAATATTGTACTGGTGTTTTGATACTGAAGCTTAATAGTAAAAACATACATGACTTACTAAATTCTCAGGAACACAGGAAGGTTCAGCATTAGGGTCAGCATGTTATCACCCATTCCCAGGCCTCTAAAGAATTCTCCGGTGTCTTCAATTCAATACAAGCTATATCTCCCTTCACATTTTAGCATGAATTTCTTCTGGACTGTGACGGAATGTATTAGTCAATGTAATTAGCATACAGAAGTTAGCACAGTTGCTACAGAAAAAATTCTGATGCCATCTAAACAAATGAGTCCATACAGACACAGGCCAGAGAGTGTGTACTCAGTTCATACAGACACAGGCCAGAGTGTGTACTCAGTTCATACAGACACAGGCCAGAGAGTGTGAACTCAGTTCATACAGACACAGACCAGAGAGTGTGCACTCAGTTCATACAGACACAGGCCAGAGAGTGTGGACTCAGTTCATACAGACACAGGCCAGAGAGTGTGCACTCGGTTCATACAGACACAGGCCAGAGAGTGTGCACTCAGTTCATACAGACACAGGCCAGAGAGTGTGCACTCAGTTCATACAGACACAGGCCAGAGTGTGCACTCAGTTCATACAGACACAGGCCAGAGAGTGTGCACTCAGTTCATACAGACACAGGCCAGAGAGTGTGCACTCAGTTCATACAGACACAGGCCAGAGACTGTGCACTCAGTTGATATAGACACAGGCCAGAGTGTGTGTCACAGGAGTTTCAGAATAACACAAACTTGGACAAATCCATACAGCTGGGCCAATCGGCCGAACAGATGCATCCAAAGACCTGATTAAAAGATCTGTCAAACAGCAGGCCAAGGCTATGGCTTGGTCGTGGATTTTTGTCCATAAATTGCATTATAGAGCACTGCACTAACCATTACATGCGATCACTACAATGCTATTTTTTCCCATTTTGCAACAAACTCTTACAGGAAGGGTTCACTGGAAAGGAAATAAGAGTTCCTTTTCTTGGAAATTACTGCTGAGCTGCTCTGCACTGTGTAATCTCTTAAAACAGGAAGTGATCCCACAGGTCAAACTGAAAACAATAACCTGTGCCTTATTCTGTAGATCACAATGCATGCACAGCCCACCTGAAATAAGCACACTGCCTCAGAAATATAACAGCAGGCGCACTCAATTTCACACTTATCCATAAGATAGTACCTCTTTAGAAAATTATTTTTAAAGCTTAAAAAATGTTTTTGGGTGCTCAACAAAAACTTTGATCCACATAATTTATGAGTTGGCACAAAATAACCCTGTGTTGAATCTCAGACATACAGTGGGTCAAAAATAATTATTTGTTAGCTGTACTGGTTCGCTACAGTATTTGGAAATCTAAAGTTAAGTTGGAAATTCTACATGCACCCTGGTTATAAATCAGGTGTTTGGGGGAACCAAAACGGCAGAATTTTGGTAGAACAGCAACCGTGCATCGCACTGTGCAAATGAGACATACTGTTAGCAGCCATCGCTCCCCAAAACAATGACCCCCCGCACCCCATATCCCCCCACACCCCCCTCACCCCCACCCCAGGTGCTGTCTGGCCAGTCTGGTAACAAATGGAGGAGATTTGAATTTCCTACAGAGAGGGGCCAGGCTAACAACAATAAATTAATCTGTCAAGCCCAACTCCCTGATGGCTTTACCAACCTGACAGAAAGAATTAGTACTGTCACACAGACGGCTCTATTTCTCTCTGGGCCAATCAGGCGAGGCTGAATGTTCACCGTTATGAGTGGAAGTAAAAGACCCCAGTGCACGAACACCACAGACCAGAGATGGACACACACCAGCCGTGGCAACACACACCAGCCGCGGCAATACACAGCCGAAGATGAAACACACACATGCAGCAGTGAATCAAAACTATATATAAAATATAGCTGGTCATATGAAATATTAAATATACAGGCATACAACTATCCAGAATTTGGACCATTGCAAAATAAAACAATGAATTCCAAATACATTAATACATTTAATTTTAATTAGGTTCTTAACCCGTACAAGGTCTGCAAAAGTCATAGCTGGATACAGACTGTATGAGGCATACTCTGCTGTGCTGAGAAAGATTTCAAAAGCCATTTCACATTATTTTGCTAAATAAACTGATGTCAGATAATTAATTCAGCACTGCTAAGTTGTCAGGACTGAACCTCATGGCAATTTCCAGCCTGAAAGCCCATCTAAAACAAACGGGCTGTGTGGACTAAAAGCAGGAGAGCACATTTCCCTACTACTTGTTCAAACAGCTTCCATCTTTCACACTGGGATCAACGCTGCACTCTCCAAATTCACTGCTCTTTTTAAGCATGTAGCATTTTAATGAGCGTTTCTGCAGAAAAATGTCACATCATTTATACCTGCTATCTACAGTGCTGAGAACGCAAAACTAATGCTTACTCATGCAAGACATTATGAGTCGTGAAGTCTTCTAGTCTTCCTCAAAATCAGAAAAGATTTTAGTTATATTTAAAACATTTCTCCATTCTGTCACTTGTGGACTGGAAAACCTACCAAGTTAAACTCTGTTCTTGGGACTGTTGGGATAGTTGATTTTTTTATGGTCAACTTAAAACACATGTTTCTGTAATATTCATGCATCTGGCTAAATAATTGCCCTCAAATTACTGCCCATTTAATGTCATAAATCAGTTATATAATATAGAAATACATCTAATATATACATTCACACTAATTAGCTGAACATTAGTTAGAACTGTATTTTAAACAGAATGATATGCAATGTATGAGCAACTGCAAAAATGAAGGGGTGAAACTGGCCTATAGAGAACACACCTGAACAAGGGTTAAAACACACCACCATGACCACAGGTAAAACCTTCAAGTGACAGAACACAGACCTACAAGCTGTACTCACGGCACAGACAGCGATCACAGAGCCCCGAAGCTCCAATCATACCCCATCTTTCAGCGAGCCCCTGTGGCCTGAACGGCACACTTCAGTTAAGTTAAGATACAAACCCACCAGTGACTCCACAAATAAAATTTCCACAGAATCCAGTGACCTAGCGAACCTCTAAATTTTATTTATTTATTTATTTATTTATTTCACCTTTATTTCACCAGGCAAGTCATTAAGAACAAATTCTTATTTACAATGACGGCCTGACAAGCGACAAAAGCCACTTAAGGGAAGGGGAGGTGGGCTAGAACCCTAAACCCTAAATTCAAAAGAAAAAGTTTGAATAGAAAGTTCCAGATGATGGAGCTGATAACAGAATTCACCGAAACTCCAGACCTTTCCGTACAGCACATTGTTTAGTACAAAGAGCACTTGGGATGTCAGGCGTAAGTGTGACTCATCAAAAATCTATTTGATGGTAAATTACATTCCACTGCTATCACAGAGAATACTGGTTGTCTGTCTCACATCCAAAGCAGTCACAGTTTCACTTGTGATCACAGACCAGTTGGGGGGGGTAGTTGGGACTGGTTGACGGGTTGGGAAGGGGGTTATTGCAGACCATTGGGTGGCGGGGGTATGGAACCCCCCTTTATGTCAATCCTAAGCCTTTCTTTCTAAACTGGAGAAGCTCCCCTAAATCCACCTTTCAGAAGCTCAGTGCTTTCCTCCCTCCCCATCTTGGTGCTGCTTCAGTGCATTGAGGGCATTTCTAAATTCCAGTCAGCTTTTCTCACGTCTGGCACAAGGTAGTGTGGCACTATTCCTGGCTGGTGCGAGCAGATGAACATTCTGACAGGTCCCACTGAAGAGTGTAGCCCGTGTGTTTCATGCATGAACGTCTGTGTTGCTGGATACTAGTCAGTCTAGGGCACTGACTATAATTTCTCATTTCTCTCAAAAACACAATTGCAAATAAACAAATATAAATAAATAAAGTTAGGCATCCTAACTTCATCACTAAAGTTAAGCATGTTGTGAGCGCCGTTAAAATGGCAAGCCCCACGATCTGGTCATGCCCTGCCAGCATTCATACCATGTCATATAATCTGCAAACATACATGTACATTATGAAATATGCACCAACAGAAAAAGCATGAATATGAGAGGATCTTGTCACTTTCTGTTGAAAATGCTGAAAATGCTGCATTAGTGGCAAGACGGGACATGCATGGAGTGAAAATGTAACATTAACAAATGAACTATTTTAATGAGCAGACTCCTGCTCAAACCACCCTTCCCATATCAATGCAAATGCATGCATTTTAAATAGGGTAACTGTTAACTTTGCCTGTAGAATAACATTTTATCAATGCATTAGATTAAATAACCAATAAGTGTGTGTAGGGCTTTGTGTTTATTTGCAGGAGGCTGAAAATAGAGCCCCTGACGTTACCCTGAAATTAAAGTGGTTTGCCATTTTCAATATTAAATAAATTATGAAAGTGACATTAGGAATAATAAGAAGCATAAACACATATTAATTACAAGCTGCTAGCCTATTTCTAGCACTAGAACTTTATTCAGCATCAAGTTTCACTAGTCCTGCAGATGAGGAGGACTGCCAGCGATCAATGGAAAATTTAAAAAGGCAAAAGAACGCGAAGCTGCCACAGGTACAGACAGCATGGGAATTTGTTGTTGTGGAAAGAAATACAATGCCAACTAGAAGCAAAGAACCAGGTAGGCGAAGTGGACAGACGCAGAAGAGCATTATCTTAGCAGGCTTGCTGTTTATTATGTCCAGGTCCAAAGACCAAGCCACCGCAGTTAGTGGAAATAACCACGCAATGAGGAGCCTTTTTATATGTCCACAAGACAAGCTATCAAGGCAACAGAAAACTTGGTAACCACCATAAAAGTACTCATCTGAGGTGACAGCATGTACTAAGACCCCAGTTCCAAAACAAATGCCATGTCAGCCCCGACCCTAATGATCCTATGACAGGCGGCCACTGCTGTGGGCCACAATGTGCATTAACATTCAGGATCATAGAGTTTGACAAAGCAGTCTACCATTAAAAAATGGCAATGGAGGACAGCAGGAAAAAACATCATACAGCAATAACCAAGAAGCATTGTACTTTCAATCAAAAGACAACCAGAATAAATCTCATGAAGATAACTTGTCAATGGTGTAAGACTAGAAGATTAGAACCCTACCGATGAAGAAGAAATAGTTTCTCTGAAAAACATAAATATCATTGTCCATTGTTTACGTAGCAATTCTCCGGAAGAATTACCATTGTTGTCCATGGCCCTGTTGCATACACACCGATAGCACTGTGCTCATAGGAATGTTATTATCTCCAAGCAGTCTCCGACCGCCAAGCAGTCCCTCAATACAGCCAATGGGACCCAACGTGCGCAAGCAACAAGTCGACCAGGACAATATAAGTTCTGCCCAGTACACAGCAGCCAATGGCAAGCTATTATAGTGATGACTGAGAAGCACTTTAGCCAATAAATATTTTGCAATGCCCAAGTCTAAATAGAAGACTCAGCATTTGGAGGCCTTGTAAGAAATCACTTGTCTGAGCGAGTATTATAAATTTATTATAAATATTCAATGTAGCATGTGAAATTGTGGGACATATTTGACATGGGCTATTTGCTGAAAATTTCAATAAATGAACCTCAATCAATGGACTAAACTAGATCGCTAATGTAGGTTTTTCTACAATCTTCCAGACGTGCTGCTGCCAGAGGTGGCAAGGAGAGACCAAGGAGTAGGAGTTAAACACGGAGGTGGAGAGGGGAGGAGGGGAAGGGTGACAAGCAGGGGGAAAGTGAGCTAATTTCAGCACACATCTAGCAATAGCATATAGTATGCAATATATAGTATAATACACCTAAAATGACCCACAACATCATTTGGTTATCAAGTGTCCTTTTGGAGTCTCCAAATGGCCTTTTGGGAAACCCGCCTAGACACAGCTCAGAAAAAACAATGCAGAATGCTCATTTCTGCTGGTTTTGTCATCAAATCTGAACCAGGTGTGTTGGGCATTGTGGCAGTGGCTCCATTGTGCCCACCGGGTGCGCCCACAAGCATCCGTATCCACACAAAAAAAATAAAATAAAAAAATAAATAATTTATTGGGTACGAAAAAACTTTCACTTCCACTGTTTGAGCTTCTGTTACTTTCTTTCAGTAATATTTAGAGTAATTCTAGCTCTTGAATAAAAAAACTCACAAGGGTTACCTCTAAGGAGAGACCAGAATTATGCTTGTAGTCAAAAGGGTTCAAGAATAAAACTATTTTATTTTGGTTTTGTTATTTCCAGGCTTGTCTTAAAAAGGGGGGCCCTACAGAAGAGGTCATCAATGTTTCTCCTTTGGGAATTTAAACTTGAGCATACACCCATCAGCCACAACATCCATCAGCCACAACACCCATCAGCCACAACACCCATCAGCCACAACATCCATCAGAACAAGTCAGCCAACACCGAACAGCCACAACATCATCAGCCAACACATCAGCCACCGAACAGCCACAACATCCATCAGCCACAACACCGAACAGCCACAACACCATCAGCCACAACACCGAACAGCCACAACACCCATCAGCCACAACACCGAACAGCCACAACATCCATCAGCCACAACACCGAACAGCCACAACATCCATCAGCCACAACACCGAACAGCCACAACATCCATCAGCCACAACACCCATCAGCCACAACACCGAACAGCCACAACATCCATCAGCCACAACACCCATCAGCCACAACACCGAACAGCCACAACATCCATCAGCCACAACACCCATCAGCCACAACACCCATCAGACACAACACCGAACAGCCACAACACCCATCAGCCACAACACCGAACAGCCACAACATCCATCAGCCACAACACCCATCAGCCACAACACCGAACAGCCACAACACCCATCAGCCACAACACCGAACAGCCACAACATCCATCAGCCACAACACCCATCAGCCACAACACCGAACAGCCACAACACCCATCCGCCACAACACCCATCAGCCACAACACCCATCAGCCACAACACCAAACAGCCACAACATCCATCAGACACAACACCCATCAGCCACAACACCGAACAGCCACAACATCCACCAGACACAACACCCATCAGCCACAACACCGAACAGCCACAACATCCATCAGACACAACACCCATCAGCCACAACATCCATCAGCCACAACACCCATCAGCCACAACACCGAACAGCCACAACATCCATCAGCCACAACACCGAACAGCCACAACACCCATCAGCCACAACACCGAACAGCCACAACATCCATCAGCCACAACACCCATCAGCCACAACATCCATCAGCCACAACACCGAACAGCCACAACATCCATCAGACACAACACCCATCAGCCACAACATCCATCAGCCACAACACCGAACAGCCACAACATCCATCAGACACAACACCCATCAGCCACAACACCCATCAGCCACAACACCCATCAGCCACAACATCCATCAGCCACAACACCGAACAGCCACAACATCCATCAGCCACAACACCGAACAGCCACAACATCCATCAGACACAACACCCATCAGCCACAACACCGAACAGCCACAACATCCATCAGCCACAACACCGAACAGCCACAACATCCATCAGCCACAACACCGAACAGCCACAACATCCATCAGCCACAACACCCATCATCAGCCACAACACCCATCAGCCACAAGACCGAACAGCCACAACACCCATCAGCCACAACACCGAACAGCCACAACATCCATCAGCCACAACACCGAACAGCCACAACATCCATCAGCCACAACACCCATCAGCCACAACACCGAACAGCCACAACACCCATCAGCCACAAGACCGAAGAGCCACAACATCCATCAGACACATCAGCCACAACACCGAACAGCCACAACACCCATCAGCCACAACACCCATCATCAGCCACAACACCCATCAGCCACAAGACCGAACAGCCACAACATCCATCAGCCACAACACCGAACAGCCACAACATCCATCAACCACAACATTAAAACCACCTGCTTAATATTGTGTAGGTCCCCCTTGTGCCGCCTAAACAGCTCTGACCCATCGAGACATGGACTCCACATCTGAAGGTGGCCTCTGGCATATTTGGATTTCTGTATATATTTGTATCTACTGAATATTTGTAACTGATATTTTGTATCTACTGTACATTTGTATCTGATTGTGTTACTTTGTTGTCTTTGATGCTGCAACAGTGCAAATCCCCCCCCGGTATCAATAAAGTACACTACTACTACTTATTACATTATTGGTTTTTATTACATAAAAAATTTGAAATGGATTACATTATTGGGAGGGAGTTATTACACTATTGGTAGTTTATTACATTATTAGTTGCTACAGGGCTATGAAAAGCTAAGATATAATTGGGTGGGAGGGTGAATTATTTCCACATGATTTTAAAAACTCGACGGGTCAGAGCTGTTTTGACAGCACGAGGGGGACCTACACAATATTAGGCAGGTGATTTTAATGTTGTGGCTGATCGGCGTATTCTTTGTGGCCATAAATCTCAGAAAAGTCCTACATGACTTTACAATAACTTCAAGGGGACTGTGTAGACCATCGGTTTGTTCATGGTAAATAGATTTCTTTAATTTTTAAAGAAAATAAATACGTGACTTAGAGTGAGAAGTGTAGAAGTGTGCCTGGTGTTGCTGATATTTATACATAAATATAATCACATTCAATTTGTGTTCTATGGACATTAAATACCATGTCAAACACAAATTCAAGTCACAGGCCACAGCTAATAAGTTATGGTGACGCGATGGTAGACAAAAACGGTCGCAGGTCATCACCAGTACTATGTAAGTCCGAGAAACACTAGCTGTGACAGAAAGAAGAACAACATTTTTTTGCGATTGCAAGAAAATATTTCAGTTTGTACAGCCATTTAAGATATCTATATAGTACGTTGTGCGTAGCTATATTAGGCTATATGTTTTAGAGCATACTGAGATACTGAAAAGGGAAAAGCGTATAAAGGAGATTCATAAAGGAATAAAGAACGAGTGCCGTTTATCTCATGAATTGCAATGGAGAAAATCTGGTCTCAAGTAATGGGAAGTAACGCAAATTAACTGCAGCTTGTTAAACCTGCGTAATGACCACCCGTCACAGAACGCGCGTCCAGGTCACTTTACTGAGCATTTATTTAGCAACATCTACAAAACCTACGAAACAAACAGTAATACAGCCAGCAGAGAATAGCAGTCCATTTGTCTGAGCTCGTACACATACAGCATATAAAACGACCCAAGCCGTTTTTTCCCCGTGTACCTACAGCAAAAGCGGGACCAAGCATGAAGAGCGAATGCGAATAGCAACAGTATCCCAAAGCCATGTAGCTAGGCCTACTGATTTTTATGGGAGAATAAACATCAACCGGGTTTCTGAAATCATAATTACCTTGGCTTTAAAGCGGAATTAAGTTCAGAATAACGCCCTGATGGTTGGACGAACGCCAGAAGACAGGTTCATAATACTTAGGCTACCCTTTCAATAACTAAGCACACTCACATTGTGGTTATAGTAAAATATGGATATATTTGTGAGATTAGTTTTTTTTTCTCCAAATATCATTAAAGAGAAACGAAATATGCTCCCTCAGACCACCAGCTATAGCGAATCTATCGTTAGCAAACTTCTCGCACAGGGAACGAGCATATTGTATTGCATTATAGGCTGGCGATTTAATTGTACACAATCCGAAAATAAATAAAATATTTCCTCCCATTGTAAGGTAGGCTAGACTATGCACGACCACGTCTAAATCCAACTACAATATCTGTCCTTGCTACTGTGAAAAATAAAGCTTGCGATTTCGTCACGACAATGAAGCTGGTTCCATTGAAGCAATCCATACACATTTGACATTGTATTAGTAGGCTACTATAAGCACAAACACCGCATTTCGAAAAACATAAATACATAAATTAATTATTTAAATAACCTGCCGCTAAACAGGTTGTGTTCTTAGATATACCGACGTTTCCTTTTTAGCGTGCTACCATTTTCAGCAAGCTAGGAGTGGCAGAGTCCTCACACGAGAATACATCCTCGTTTGAAGCTGTCATGTCATTTTCATTAAACTATTTTAACTCGCCTACATTTCCACGTCGGTGGCACATCTTTGCGGGTTCACATTTTCCGCAAGGCGTTTTTTTTTATTTAAAAACGCCGTCTGTAACAAGCTGTATTTCATTGCCAAGCGTTTGCATTTCGAACAATTCACCTCTCTTTTAAATTTCTCGTTGGCGGTCAAACGACGAGATAGATCAATTAAATACGAACATGCATGCACAAGATAAATCAGAAATGTCTACTCACCCCAGTTTTTTTCAGTCTCAATGGCGATGGTTTGTTTATTTCATAGTCCCCATCTGATTGTCTGCGTCACCGACTTCCGCGTTAGTCGGGGTAAAAAAAAATAGAAAAGAATAAAGAAAATAAATTAGACAGGGCATGCGCGTGAGAACAGCTGCGTTGATAATGTTAATTGGTATGGTAGTTTTTGAAAATTCAGACGATAGATGCTGATGTTGACTAGTGATATCAATAAGGACATGCTTTATTAATATGCCCACAATGGCCCGCCCATGTAATACAAAAATATATATAAATGATAATCCTCATTACCTTAATCTGCACGATCATCATCATTTTTAGTAAAGAAGACATGCGCAAACAGATTTTATTTTAATTTGATTTTTTTTTTCCAGATAAAAATTGCCACTAAATACAGTAGAAATACTATTATAAACAATACCTTCCAAGTTAAAGGAGCTTATTTAAGATTGTGTGGAGTAATTTGTGACACAATAACACGCACAAAACCTGCTGTTAAAGTTCCATTTATTTGGTGAACCATAACGGCCTGATTGTTCTGTAGGATTAATTATTCCCGGCCTCCCTCTCTCCACAGATACAGTAACACTGGCTGCATTTGTGCTCACTGCAATGTATGGGCTCCTTTGATACCCCTACTGATGGCCACACTGAATTAACTGAGCACACTGGAAAAGGGGCTCAATCTCAATGCCTTTAAAATTTGAGGGTTTTTGTTGTTTCTCTTTGCATTCTTTCCCTCAAGGCACCAACCAAATTGATGACTCAATAAAAATCTTGTATGAGCCCATGAGGTGTGTTAAAAGCAGCAGAAACTGCACACTGCCACGAGGATGGGCAGGCATTTTTAACATTGCTACGCCTCCCCCCCAGGCCAGATTTCTGTCTGAAGGAACAGCCAATGGGAGCAGCCGTAGGACTTCAGTGGCAATGTTGAGCAGTGCTTATAAAGAAGGACTTGAGAAGGCCTACAGCTCTCTGGAACACGTGCCCAAACTTGCTCCAGTAGAAGTAGCCTACCTTTATAAATAAGTCACATTTCAGATTCAAGTCTCCCGGATAAAACTTCTGCTGGTTTGTCTTCTGCTGCGTTGCCATGTGCCTCAATGTTTTCTTCTGCCAACACTGCGCAGGAAAGAACTTGCTATTCAAGTTCCGCAGGTTCATCTGGTCTCTTCAGTACATGTTCTGCTTTGTCTCCCTGTATATTTGATGACAGGGTCCTAAGGATACTCTGAAACTTTGTCATTCACATTCTGTAATGTAACCCATTATCTGTGAAGGTGGTATCTATCAGGCAACATTGTTCAATTGGAGATTAATGGTGCTTAAAATGGAATGAAGAACATGCACTTGATCACAGTGTAAGGATTTTGAAATATATCTATCAGAATATTTAAGCACATTTTCATTTAAACCAGATGATATAAAAGCTCCAATTTTTAGATTCATATTAAAATTTTATATTTCTATTCCAACACAAAGAAAACAATTTTACTGAAACTGTAATTATGAATGTATTAGTTTTTCCACAGCCAATGACAAAATGAAGAATTCATGATTATAGAGTTGAGCATTTGTGTCGATTTACTGCAGGGTCACAAAGCAGAAATGCAGATGGCTAGAATACACAACCTCACCAAAATAATGCATTAAATTGTATTTTCATCCGATTGATCCAGAGTAGCAGCATGTGTTTGAAGTGTCAGCGCCTGACCCAAGATATCCTGAACATCATCAAGCGGAGCAAGTAGAGATTAAATCAATATCCTCAACAACAATGAGTCAAGCATGGCTAGTTCTACACAAACATGTTTCCAGCCTTCGGTTGTAGCAAGCCTCACCCAGTCCTCTGGCCTCTCCCAGTCCTCTCCCAGTCCTCTGGCCTCCCCTAGTCGTCTACCAGTCCTCTAGCCTCTCCCAGTCCTCTAGTCTCTACCAGTCCTCTGGTCTCTCCCAGCCCTCTCGCCTCACCCAGTCCTCTGGCCTTTCCCAGTCCTCTGGTCTCTCCCAGCCCTCTCCCAGTCCTCTGGTCTCTCCCAGTCCTTTCCCAGTCCTCTGGCCTTTCCCAGTCCTTAGGCCACTCCCAGCCCTCTGGCCTCTCCCAGTCCTTAGGCCTCACCCAGTCCTCTGGTCTCTCCCAGTCATCTGGCCTCTCCCAGTCCTCAGGCCTCACCCAGTACTCTGGCCTCTCCCAGTCCTCAGGCCTCACCCAGTACTCTGGCCTCTCCCAGTCCTCTGGCTCCATCCATTTATGATTGTCTTAACTTTGGAATGTTACCAGGGTGCTTCCAGCCTAAAACACCTTTAGAAAATAGTTTTTTTGACCACAATAAGGGAAACTGGTTGATGAAACACATTGGGAGGAGAAAGCCCTTATTCCAGTCTGAGAGGAGAAAGCCCTTATTCTAGCCTGAGAGGAGAAATCCCTTATTCCAGTCTGAGAGGAGAAAGCCCTTATTCTAGTCTGAGAGGAGAAATCCCTTATTCCAGTCTGAGAGGAGAAAGCCCTTATTCTAGTCTGAGAGGAGAAATCCCTTATTCTAGTCTGAGAGGAGAAATCCCTTATTCCAGTCTGAGAGGAGAAATCCCTTATTCTAGTCTGGGAGGAGAAATCCCTTATTCCAGTCTGTGAGGAGAAAGCCCTTATTCCAGTCTGAGAGGAGAAATCCCTTATTCCAGTCTGAGAGAAGAAATCCCTTACTCCAGTCTGAGAGGAGAAATCCCTTATTCTAGTCTGAGAGGAGAAATCCCTTATTCCAGTCTGAGAGGAGAAAGCCCTTATTCCAGTCTGAGAGGAGAAAGCCCTTATTCTTGTCTGAGAGGAGAAATCCCTTATTCCAGTCTGAGAGGAGAAAGCCCTTATTCTAGTCTGGGAGGAGAAAGCCCTTATTCCAGTCTGCTAGGAGAAAGCCCTTATTCTAGTCTGAGAGGAGAAAGCCCTTATTCTTGTCTGAGAGGGGAAATCCCTTATTCCAGTCTGAGAGGAGAAATCCCTTATTCTAGTCTGGGAGGAGAAAGCCCTTATTCTAGTCTGAGAGGAGAAATCCCTTATTCCAGTCTGTGAGGAGAAATCCCTTATTCCAGTCTGAGAGGAGAAATCCCTTATTCCAGTCTGAGAGGAGAAAGCCCTTATTATAGTCTGAGAGGAGAAATCCCTTATTCTAGTCTGAGAGGAGAAATCCCTTATTCCAGTCTGAGAGGAGAAATCCCTGATTCCAGTCTGTGAGGAGAAAGCCCTTATTCCAGTCTGAGAGGAGAAATCCCTTATTCCAGTCTGAGAGAAGAAATCCCTTATTCTAGTCTGGGAGGAGAAAGCCCTTATTCTAGTCTGAGAGGAGAAATCCCTTATTCCAGTCTGAGAGGAGAAAGCCCTTATTCCAGTCTGAGAGGAGAAAGCCCTTATTCTTGTCTGAGAGGAGAAATCCCTTATTCCAGTCTGAGAGGAGAAAGCCCTTATTCTAGTCTGGGAGGAGAAAGCCCTTATTCCAGTCTGCTAGGAGAAAGCCCTTATTCTAGTCTGAGAGGAGAAAGCCCTTATTCTTGTCTGAGAGGGGAAATCCCTTATTCCAGTCTGAGAGGAGAAATCCCTTATTCTAGTCTGGGAGGAGAAAGCCCTTATTCCAGTCTGAGAGGAGAAATCCCTTATTCCAGTCTGAGAGGAGAAAGCCCTTATTCCAGTCTGAGAGGAGAAAGCCCTTATTCTAGTCTGAGAGGAGAAATCCCTTATTCCAGTCTGAGAGGAGAAAGCCCTTATTCTAGTCTGGGAGGAGAAAGCCCTTATTCCAGTCTGCGAGGAGAAAGCCCTTATTCTAGTCTGAGAGGAGAAAGCCCTTATTCCTGTCTGAGAGGAAAAATCCATTATTCCAGTCTGAGAGGAGAAAGCCCTTATTCTAGTCAGGGAGGATAAATCCCATATTCCAGTCCGAGAGAAGAAAGCCCTTATTCTAGCCTGGGAGGAAAAAGTCCTTATTCCAGTCTGAGAGGAGAAAGCCCTTATTCTAGTCTGAGAGGAGAAATCCCATATTCCAGTTTGAGAGGAGAAAGCCCTTATTCTAGTCTGGGAGGAGAAATCCCATATTCCAGTCTGAGAGGAGAAAGCCCTTATTCTAGTCTGGGAGGAGAAAGCCCTTATTCCAGTCTGAGAGGAGAAAGCCCTTATTCTAGCCTGAGAGGAGAAATCCCATATTCCAGTCTGAGAGAAGAAAGCCCTTATTCTAGTCTGGGAGGAGAAATCCCATATTCCAGTCTGAGAGGAGACAGCCCTTACTCCAGTTTGAGAGTAGAAAGCCCTTATTTCAGTCTGAGAGGAGAAAGCCCTTATTCTAGTCTGAGAGGAGAAATCCCATATTCCAGTCTGAGAGGAGAAAGCCATTATTCTAGTCTGACATTCGCACTTCAACACGCAAATCCCTTCAGCCCAGTGATCCTGGAGAGCCACTGGCTCTGCTGGATTTGTTGTTACGCTGCACTTAATCAATTAAAGCTCTTGATTAAAACACAGTTAACTCACTTCACCTGGTAACTTCGGTCTGAACTGGGTGCTGATTTTAAGGTGTAAAACAAAAACCAGTAGAGCTTGTGGCTCTCCAGGGCCAGAGTTGCAGGTGCCTGCTCTAGCCTTTGCAGGTCTTCGGTATATGACAGCACATTCTACTGTACCTGCTACGGAGCAGCAGGCGAAGTCTGGGGTTCCAGGCAACACAGATGCCTGGCAGAAGACTAATGAGCAGTAGATGGATTTCACAGCAATTAACCTGGAGCACCGAGTGGCACAGCCTCCCTGATATTGGATTGCGTGTATGACAAGCAGTAGACGACAGACTGTGTAATTTACCACCATCATTACAGACAAAGTGCCACTCCGTTTTAAAATACCCCAACAGGCAGCTGCTGAAAGGCTTGCAAATAAGCCCATTGTGTCGCGCCTCAAATGTTTTCCCACGGTGAATACAACATTGATCACTAGCTCCTGTGTGCAGAATTGCATGGAAAACCAGACGGCTTAGGGCCACTGCCTTTCCTCAACATCAAGCTAGCAATGGATTTTCTGAACAACCTGTACCACAAAATAATGTCGATTTCCCAAATTTTTATGCTGTCATTACAGCTTTGGGAAATATATCTTAGGAGGAGGTGAGCAAGAGATGAGCCATTTCTACCCTCTTCCCCACGCTGCCAGCGGGGCTCTTGCCCCAATCTTCGAGAGTGCTTAGAGAGTCGTCTGGTCTCCCCCCACCACTGCGGCCAGCACATTATAAACTCTGTAAAACTGACTGACATGCTGGTCACCACTCAACACCCTGAGCCGACCAGAGGAGGATGGGTTGCCCCCTTCAGCCTTGTACCTTCCGAGGTCTCTTCCCATCTGCCACAGGGAGTTTTTCCTTGCCACTGTTGCCGGAGGCTTGCTCCTGTGCGGGTTCAGGCCAGGGTTGTCTGTAAAGCGTATTGTGACAACTGCTGTAATATACGCTATACAAATAAAATTTGATTGATTGATTTGATTGACAACACCATAAGAAAATCCACAAACGGACACAATTTTCACTGCATTTAGCATGTAGGGCTAGGATCACACAATCCTGATATACCTGCAAAGCCCGCGCTCGGTAAGACGACCGGTAAGCGGAGGTGGAGTTTACGCGGCTGTGAAGGACTCCATCAAACCAGCATCTCAGCTTCATATCCTAGCAGATGTCACCAAGACTAACCTTTTCTTTACGATCGTGGTCACACAAGCTCTGGAGATTGTTAAATCGACCCACTGCATTAGACCTAAAAGCTTTGATGAGTTTGCCAGTGAAGCTGCATACTTAAGAACTAGTGTAACTAACCAGGGCTCATCCAGATAGAGCTAGTGTAACTAACCAGGGCTCATCCAGATAAAAAGCTAGTGTAACTAACCAGGGCCCATCCAGATAAAGAGCTAGTGTAACTAACCAGGGCTCATCCAGATAGAGCTAGTGTAACTAACCAGGGCTCATCCAGATAAAGAGCTAGTGTAACTAACCAGGGCTCATCCAGATAGAGCTAGTGTAACTAACCAGGGCTCATCCAGATAGAGCTAGTGTAACTAACCAGGGCTCATCCAGATAAAGAGCTAGTGTAACTAACCAGGGCTCATCCAGATAAAGAGCTAGTGTAACTAACCAGGGCTCATCCAGATAAAGAGCTAGTGTAACTAACCAGGGCTCATCCAGATAGAGCTAGTGTAACTAACCAGGGCCCATCCAGATAAAAGGACGTCTAACTGCCTTGAGACAATACTGCTAACAAGAGAGAACAAAAGCCTGATTTTATTTGTAGTTTGCAGCCAGGAAGCGGTTGCATAATCATTTGAGTTAATGTTCCTCCGGCAGTCTATATCTAGCCGATTCTTTGTGTTTTTAACAGCCTTACGTTTGCTTTCTGAACATTTGGCAAGAAATATTTCACAAAAAGTATTGTATTTGTAATTTTTGTAATATTTTCTTCTGTGATATTTTGATTGTATGGATCTCTGGGTTAAATATATCATAGGAGGATGTTTCCGTTGTGTACAACAACTACAACTAATATAATATACAATACAACCAATACTAGTTAGATTCTGGTGAAGCTATACATAACCAAAATGAAACCTAACCTAGCCCTAACCTTGCCCAGATCTAGCCCAAACCTAGCCCAAACCTAGCCCAGACCTAGCCCTAACCTAGCCCAGATCTAGCCCAAACCTAGCCCAAACCTAGCCCAGACCTAGCCCTAACCTAGCCCAGACCTAGCCCAAACCTACCCCTAACCTAGCCCAAACCTATTCTTAACTAGCCCAAACCCTTGTGTTTTTCCCCATTCATCGCAGCTCAAAAGTTTGAAACGCTGTTCTACTGTGCACCCAAATGGATTTCAAGTCAAAAATAAACATTGAGCAGTAACAGAAAGATGTTAAATCACAGAAACAAGTATTTATTTTCAGAATTTTTCAGACCAGCTAATAGTGCTAAAAAAAAAAACACGTAGCATTACAAAACAAAGTGATTTGTTCTCATTATGGCAACCAACAAGTCTTCCCAACCCCCAACAGTTCACCCAGAAATATCAACCAAGTTTTTCAGAGCCAGTATTTGTATGCATATTAGTCTGCATCAGTGGTCTCCAACCCTGGTCCTGGAGAGCTACAGGGTCTGCTGGCTTTTGTTTTCACCTTAAAATCAACACCCAATTGAGACCCAAGACACCAGGTGAGTTAACTGTGTAATCAACTGCTCTAATTGATTCATGAAGTGCAGAGTCACTATGAAAACCAGCAGATCCTGTCGCTCTCCAGGACCAGGGTTGGAGACAACTGGTCTACATTATGACCATGCCTTGTTAAGGTGATTTTGTCATTAAGACATGTGCTGCCGATTCTTGGATTCAGCATGCAGCCTAGTTATTTGCCCTTGAAAAAAATGCTCATTGTAACAGATTACAATTACGTACAGAGAAGGTGAGGAGGGGAGGCAGAGATTAAACAATGATTTACAGATGAAAAAGCACTCCAGTACAAAGACAAAACATGACAGCATAAGCTCCCCACGAGGCAGACATTGGTGAATCCTCATTAAAGTGCATCTTTTCAAGACTTGTCGCATGGAGTTTCATAAAAAAACAAACAAACAAAAAAAGATGCATTAAATGCATTTGTCAAATTAAACCTCCCCCCCACACCCGCACACGCACACTGGTTTCATTTAGAGGACACATCAGTAATGTGGGACAGACGGCTTATTCACATCGTTTCAGGCGAGACTGTGCTCTTTTTTTGCATTAGTTGGTTTTTTTATCCTTGGCCTTTCAGCAGTTCTGAGCCCAGGAAGAACATGTGCTTTAAGAAGTTCCTTTATGTAACGGCTGTAAGATGCCGTCTAGACCGGACCCCCTCAGCATGGGACCCCCTGAGCCCCTGAGCGTGGGACACCTCCTCAGCACGGGACCCCCCGAGCCCCTGAGCGTGGGACACCTCCTCAGTGCGGGACCCCCCCTGAGCGCGGGACCCCCCGAGCCCCTGAGCGCGGGACGCCCGTCTCTGGACATGGGTTTCAGATCTTGGGCAGCTTGGGCGCCGTGACGACGGGGTTGGTTTCCTGCAGGAAGCGGCGGCCAGCGCTCTTGTAGTCGAAGCTGCAGTCGTGGGCCTCAGCGTAGCGGTGAGAGGCACAGAAACTGTTTCCACACCTGAAACGCAGAAGCACAGCAAGGGGGCCGCTCGTCTCAGAAGGGTTCTGTACTGCTCTCCCAGCAAAGGCACTTAGAAAAACAACTCGCCAACCACGCAAACTGTTATTTCTGCACCTTAAAAGAATTATGGGACATGTTGAGGAAAGAAAAAAAACTGTTTGCTTTTACATTGACTGTCCCTAATACACCTAATTACATTGTAACTACATGTTGAATTACACACCCGCTCCCCACCAGCTCCCCACCCGCTCTACACCCGCTCCCCACCCGCACCCCACCCGCACCCCACTAGCTCCCCACCAGCTCCACACTCGCTCCCCACCAGCTCCACACCTGCTCCACACCTGCTCCACACCCACTCCACACCCGCTCCACACCTGCTCCCCACCCACTCCACACCTGCTCTCATTACGATGAAATTAGGCACACGGTAGAAGACAGGAAGTGATCATGTGACTGCGAGAACCTCGAAGATAAACTGATGCTTCACAAGCAAACTAATCATCTTCTTTTTAATCCATCACCAGGTACAAGCAAAATGTCTCAATTAAACAGCCAATTAGGCATACGACAGTCAATCGAGACCCAATGCGACTCAAACCCAGACCCACTCTGCTATACCGGGGCAGAAAAAAGACAGGTCTGAAGTGAATGGATTTGAGTTTGAAGTCACAGGGGTTCAGTCTTGTGGGGACAGTTAGTCACCATGGTGACAGATGTAGGTCTCTTCCCAAACTGGTAACTGGCTGCTTTCAAGTGAAGATTCATAGATGCACACCGTGGATAACTGGGCCAAACGCATTTCAAAAGGATTAAGTATCCAGTTCAATTAAACAAGTGAAACATGCAGGAAGCCCTTTTGAAAGCCTCTAAAGATTCCGGTTTCACGGCGTTGCATCATGCAAAGCAGTGCCTTGAGAAAGAGAGCGATAAGAGAAGGATGAAGGGAGAGACTCCCTCCAGCACTGACAATGATCCAAAAAACTGCCTGCTCAAACAGCAGTGGAATACTGAGCGTCTGCCAAATGCCTGTAATGTAATGTAATATAGAGTTTCTCTGCTAACGGCATGAGCAAGTGACTCATCACACTGCAACCCGTTAGCAAGCAACTCATCACGGAGCCACACTGTAGCCCGTTAGGCAAGCAACTCATCACAGAACCACACTGCAGCCCGTTAGCAACCGACTCATCACAGAGCCACACTGCAGCCCGTTAGCAAGCAACTCATCACAGAGCCACACTGTAGCCCGTTAGCTAGCGACTCATCACAGAGCCACACTGCAGCCCGTTAGCGAGCGGCTCATCACAGAGCCACACTGCAGCCCGTTACCGAGCGGCTCATCACACTGCAGCCGGTTAGCGAGCGACTCATCACAGAGCCACTGCAGCCCGTTAGCAAGTGACTCATCACAGAGCCACACTGCAGCCCGTTAGCGAGCGGCTCATCACAGAGCCACACTGCAGCCCGTTAGCTAGCGACTCATCACAGAGCCACACTGCAGCCCGTTAGCAAGCAATAGAGCGACACATAGCTCCACTAATTCATGAAAAACAGCGATCATCTAATTGTCTGTCGTGGTTGTCATTTTTTAAAATTCTGCTGCTGCAGGGTGAGGCACCATTCCTGTTCAAGCGCATGCCTGGGCCCAGAAGTCTAGGATGGAATTCTGACTGCTGACTGGCAGAGAGCCGACGTAACAGGTGCTAGCTTCACTGCGGTTCGGGGGGGAGGACAGGCGTAACGGGCACTAGCTTCACTGCGGTTCAGGGGGGAGGACAGGCGTAACGGGCGCTAGCTTCACTGCGGTTCAGGGGGGAGGACAGGCGTAACGGGCGCTAGCTTCACTGCGGTTCGGGGGGGAGGACAGGCGTAACGGGTGCTAGCTTCACTGCGGTTCGGGGGGAGGACAGGCGTAACGGGCGCTAGCTTCACTGCGGTTCGGGGGGAGGACAGGCGTAACGGGTGCTAGCTTCACTGCGGTTCGGGGGGGAGGACAGGCGTAATGGGCGCTAGCTTCACTGCGGTTCGGGAGGGAGGACAGGCGTAACGGGCGCTAGCTTCACTGCGGTTCGGGGGGGAGGACAGGCGTAACGGGTGCTAGCTTCACTGCGGTTCGGGGGGGAGGACAGGCATAACGGGCGCTAGCTTCACTGCGGTTCGGGAGGGATCCCCTCATCAGTCTCTAGCGAAACACAGGCTGCACGCAAAGCGTGTTCATTTTGACTTCTCACACTCAGGAGCGGAGCACAGGAGCCTGTGCTCACTGACCTCGATAGCAGAGGGTATAGTTAGAACAGACACACAGACGCGCGTACACACACACAGACATACGAACACACACACAAACACACAGAGACATACAGACACACACACAAAGACAAACGTACACAGACATATGTAGACACACAGATGCACGCATGTACACACACACACACACACGAAACACAGACACACACAGACAAACATACACATGCTCACACACACACGCACAGATAAACGTACACACACACGCGAGCATGCGAGCATTCCAAAGAGGAGAGACAGCACTGCACCTGCACTGGAAGCTGCTGGCCAGGCCTGTCTTCTTTCTGCACAGGTAACAGTGCCTGGAGCTTTTCTTCCGTGAGCCGGGGGGGCCCTTCACCGGAGGGAGGAGAAGTGTGGGGGGGCCTGCGAACACAAGAGACACAGGTTCACCTTTTCACAGGTGTCACCCCCCCCCACCCCAGCACAGAGCAAACTCATCCCTCATCACTCAGTATCTCCCCTCACACACTTCAACAGCACAGACATGGCTCACACTTTCCTGCTGCTTACAAACTCATTTAAAAGTCTAATGCAAACTTCAAAACCTTTTATTAAAAGAGCAACTGTGTTTATGTGAAGCTTTATACCGTTCAAGTGTTACTGTAAATATGGTGGATAAATGCACAATAGTTCTTATTCTGTTTTGAGATTCAACAACTTGTGAGGTTTATACCCATTAAAAACAGCACAAATATATTCTACACAGCTTGCCAAAGTCCATCTGTGACCTTATCCCACAGCAGGGCCAGCCTGTGGCATAAACGGTCTATGCGGTTGTTTAGGGCCACAACCACTGGGGGGGGGGGGGGGGGGGCACACGACCACGAGGGGGGGGCACACAATCCAATTTTTATCTAAGGTAAATAACGTTATTTTCGCAATTACGTTATTCATCCCCTATCGCGGAACTAGCAGTATTAATTTTAAACGGAATGGCAACCGAACATTTCATAACAATTTTATTACCAAGTGAACCCCCCCCCCCCCCCTCGCTCGACAGGATTGTAAAGAGCCCCCCCCCCCCATCGAACAGATTTGCTTAGGGCCACCAAAATGCCGGCCCTGTCCCAGAGACTCGGACAGATCCTCAAACACGTGTATCAGAGAGCAGGCCCACAAACGTAACAGCTCAAAGTAGGTACCTAGTGTACTGAAAATGTTAAATGTAGCTAGCTTAATATACACAACTGACCAACTGGTTAAAGAGATAAAGTTGAGAGCTAACAGTAACTGAAATTAAAATTGCTTACCAAGACAGCCAACTACCATAAACGGCCTCAAATTGTTACATTTAAAAAAATATTCTCATATCCATCACTTTCAGTTAAAACCCAAGGCAGCACAAGCAGACACAAACTACAAAAAAAGAGAATTGCTGAAATGTTTGCATTAAGCAGCATTTGTGATGCCAAACTCCTTTATGTCTTCACACCATAGCAACAGCTTAAAGACAGTCCTGACAAATTTCTTACTAATACAAATAATAACTTCCATTCATTCTTCAGACATCAGGCCCATGCAAAAACCACACAGGCCCCTAAGAGCAGCATGATAAAATACTGAATGCCGCACAAAAGGGAAACAAAGAGAATACCTGGTTACACAAAACGGGACGTACTAGATAAACAGCACATTTCTGCATAAAATAAAAACTAAATAAAATGATAAATGAGCCCATGCAATATGGCAGTGTTAAGCAATGTTTCAGGAAACTAAAATGAACTTGTTAAACTGTGCTGAAGGACCAGGTGAAGTCAGGTGAGCAGGATGAAGGCTGCAGCTCACACTCACCTTGGCTCCCTGAGCTGCTGAGAGCCCCCGCTGACTGGTCCACAGACTGAAACAGAACGGCAGACAGCTGTGCACCAACATGCAAAACTGGCCAATATCTTAATTAAATATTATGACAGTACACTGTACAAAATGTCTGAATTTCATGGTAAAAGTCGAAGGTACAAAATTGTGAAATGCCGTAATACATTTAGGCTAACATACAGCCTGCTCCCATAAATTCTTGTAACACAGTTTGCAGTTTACTGTACAAATATAAAATAGTAATGTACGTAAAAATGTAATTTACATTAATGTTCAACTTTTAAGTTTGCAAACACCCAAAAAAATGTGTAGATCAGCTGTGTATGCATCAAATGTGCCACTCTGTTTTCCAACCGACGGGGAATCTGAGATGGAACAGATTTTATGCTCCTGTCAACCGCACCTTCCATGAAACCTGAAAAAGCAGGACTGACAAAGCAGAGCATATTCATTTAGCTCGACCACAAATAAAAATAATGACAGGATGACTATGGATATGTAGCTACTAGCTACAGCACGGCAGACGTAAGTAGTGTTCATGAAAGGCCAGAGCCCTACAGAACAAACTGCTATGACATCACAATGTAATATTACATCTGGAAATGATGATGAATGGGAATAGGGTTAAAACGGCCCAGTAGGTTAGGGCTAAGACAGGGAGCATGTGTCGTAGTTTGCGTGTCGTAGTTTGCGTGTCGTAGTTTGCGCTCTCATGAATATACAGGAGACGTGTCTGCAGAGCGAGTCTCTCAGCTGCGTAATCTTAACCCAGACAGTCTCCCTGCCACTGGAGCTGAAACACAATCACACTCATCTTCTGTTCCTTAAGGGCGCGGGGCCAAGCACAGTGCTGCTGAAGCTTTGGAACCAATGAGAACTTCCATTACCTTCTGGAACCTTCTTCAGTTTAAAAAAAGGCAGGACAGTGAGATTACAGAAGTGAATTATCTGGTGGATCTCTATGCTGCACATCTGTTGTGTATAATATAATGCTATGTGATTGGGTATACTGAACTGAGGGGAAAAGCCGACTGGTTGGGAGTTATGAGCTCACCATAAAGGAGGGGCTCAGCAGCAGGTCCTCCTGGATCAGGCGGATGCTTGCACAGCCCCGGCCCAGCCCCCCTGGGCCCCCCCCTCTGCTCCTCCTCCGGGACAGAGAGGCCAGCAGAGGGGACAGGGGCTCCTTGGCGGTTATTCGGGCGACATCCTGCGCCTCACTATTGGAGAGGAGCTCGGGCCGCACGTCAGGGGAGTCCCCGTGGACGGCCTGGAGGCGGGCGAAGCTGGGGGGGCGGCGTGGGGCGGGGCTCAGGGCAGCAGGCAGGCTGGGGGGCGGGTGTGGGGCGAGGCTCAGGGCAGCAGGCAGGCTGGGGGGCAGGTGGGGGTCGGGGCTGGGGGGCGGGTGTGGGGCGGGGCTGGGGGGCAGATGGGGGTCGGGGCTGGGGGGCGGGTGTGGGGCGGGGCTCAGGGCAGAGGACAGGCTGGGGGAAGCGCAAAGGGGCCTGAGTTCGGTCCCGGTGGACACACCATAGCCACCCGCCACCCACTGGTCCACGGCCTGAGGCAACAGCGACGCCACGGGCAGCTGCTCAGCAACCGCCGCTAACGAGTCCCCCCGGCTGACCTCCTGGGATGGCAGGTCAAAGGTCACCGGATCTGGCGTCTTTTTATCAAGCGGTAGAGCCTTGTGAGGGTCTGCCAGCACCGACTCCTCCATCAGAGCCGCCCGGCCTACTGCGGGGTGTGGCTCTGCAGCACCAGGTAGGCCTCTGGTGGCCAGAGCAGAGAGGGGTGGGAGCGCACGGTCTTTCAGCGGCTCGGACCTGCCCCCCTCCAGTCGGGACACCTTGGGAGGGGACAGGATTTTGCCGAGGGCGGGGCACTCCCATGGCTCCTCCCCCTCCGGCTCCTGTGAGGGTTTTTCATTGGGGGCGGGAACTGGGAGCGAGGAGAGGGACGGGTGGGCGGAGCCAGTGGCCGGAGGTAGGTGCGCTGCAGGGGCCGGGGACTGGCCGATCTGCGGAAGGACCCGGAAAGGCCGGTGCTGTCGCCCAGGCGCCAGGTAGCCGCTACAGGTACGAGGCCCGCCCGGAGGCCTGGGCTTCAGCTTCGCGCTCTTCTTGGGCTGAGGAGCACAGATCAAACACGCAAAGCTCATCCCCCATTACCCCAGAAACAACATCACTCCAGACTGTCTCTGCATGCCTGTTCCCCTTCACTACTGTGTCACTGCCCAAATAATCCACCCAACGTGCAAAACTGCTGAATCTATGGTAGGCAGCAACATTTTTACAGTGTGGTAAAAGGTGGCACTACGGCAGCCATTACATCTTATGCCTTCCAACAGTTTAACTGCTTGAAGCAAGAGAGACTATGAAGTAGCATCCTGTGGTTATTCCAGTGGCTGTTTGTGTGAGAGGAGAGGAGGGAGATTTCATATGCAGTAGTGAGAGCAGCTTCTCTCACTGTTAGTCTGAGCTCGGCTAGTGGGCTTGGTTAGTCTTGATTTGGATAGACTGGGCTCAGCTAGTCTGGGCTTGGTTAGTCTCAGTTTGGTTATTCTGGGCTCGGTTAGTCTTGGTTTGGTTAGTCTGGGCTTGGTTAGTCTTGGCTTGGTTAGTCTGGGCTCGGTTAGTCTCGGTTTGGTTAGTCTGGGCTCGGTTAGTCTGGGCTTGGTTAGTCTGGGCTCGGTTAGTTTCAGTTTGGTTATTCTGGGCTCGGTTAGTCTCAGTTTGGTTATTCTGGGCTTGGTTAGTCTCGGTTTGGTTATTCTGGGCTCGGTTAGTCTCAGTTTGGTTATTCTGGGCTTGGTTAGTCTCGGTTTGGTTAGTCTGGGCTTGGTTAGTCTGGGCTCGGTTAGTCTGGGCTCGGTTAGTCTCGGTTTGGTTAGTCCGGGCTCGGTTAGTCTCGGTTTGGTTAGTCTGGGCTTGGTTAGTCTTGGCTTGGTTAGTCTCAGTTTGGTTAGTCTGGGCTCGGTTAGTCTCGGTTTGGTTAGTCTGGGATCGGTTAGTCTCGGTTTGGTTAGTCTGGGCGGGTGCGGCACCTTTTTGTTGAGATTCATGTTCTCCATCTTTGCCTTCAGCAGCCTCATCTTGCTCATAGTGATGGAGTTCTCTAAGGCCTGCAGGCCTGAGCCCGAATCCCCCAGCTCCTCTTCCTCAGTGTACAGGTTATACACCGAGCTGCCCCTGAGAGAGAGAGACACACACACACACACACACACGTACACACACACAGGACATCAAGTTCTGCGGCTGCTAAGTGCATTTAGCCACACAAACATTACTTTCTGTGTACATCCTCAAAACAGAACGACAGAAAACTTCACTGCATCCCTGTACAAGAGGTTTCAAACACGTAAAAGAAAAGAAGGAACAATTCTCTAGAAAAAGTCCCTGTTTACTGAGAAAAGTGTCTGCCAAATAAATGATCTCAGATGTAAGAGAAAAATGGAGTAGAAATATGAGCCATGGGCCAACCCCCCAATTTTCAATTCTTTGACCAGCCTAAAAAAAAAAAAAAAAAGAGTCACTATAATTCCTGCTTAAATAGAATGAATCAACAGAATAATAATGGAAAAATTGTCAAAATTATATGATTTACTGCAGCTACGCCTTCAGGTTTTTTCTGGGATTGCAATGGCTGAAAAACCAGTGATGAACCAACAATATAACGAGACATGCTGCATACTGTCCAGCGAAGCACCAAAATACGTGTACACAAACAGACAAGTACGTGAGGTTTTAATTGGCTACACAAACCCAACATACCCCAGCTAAGCATTGACAGTGAGAAGCAAGCCAATACATCACAGTGAGGGTTCTGCTGAGGGTTCTCTGGACCCTGATTTCTGATAACAGGCACAGTCTCTGATTTAATGGTCTCTGGTTATTAGCAGTGATTTGCCATAATTTCTAGTGTTGGTCAAAGACAGTCAAAGCTAGCAGCAATTTGCCTTGCATACATCATCTTTTACGTTGATTCAAATTGGCCAATGTCTGTCAAACAGTCAATCTGAAATGCAACTGGATATACTATAGGCAAGCACTCTCAAATTCAGTCCTGGAGGGCAGCGGTGTCGGCTGGCTTTTCAGCAACTGCCTAAGCCACGGCGGCATAGCCCTGTTTCTGGAGATTACATTACATTACAGGCATTTAGCAGACGCTCTTATCCAGAGCGACTTACACAACTTTTTTTTACATAGCACTTTACATTGTATCCATTTATACAGCTGGATATATACTGAAGCAATGCAGGTTAAGTACCTTGCTCAAGGGTACAACGGCAGTGTCCTTACCCGGGAATCGAACCTGCGACCTTTCGGTTACAAGCGCAGTTCCTTACCCACTGTGCCACACTCCGTCCACCGATCTACCCTAGCAAAGCACAGCTCATTCAACAGCAAGAAATCTTGTTGAGCTGCTAATTAGCAGAATCAGGAGTGTTAAATTAGTATCAGGAATGAAAACCAACAGGACGGTAGACCTCCAGGAACTGGGTTAGGCAGCCCTGATCTAAGCCATCAACAGCTAAGAGCACAGACATTCTTTCCAAGCACTAAGCTGGCTTTTCACAAAACCCCGCAAACACTGCAGCCAGCCAGGACTGGGCCCTCCCAGCCCTTCTTCTGGCTGTTGTCTCCAAGGAAAATGAAAACACAAAACCCTCATCTACACAAGATGTACTGTCCAATCAATTGCATAGCAAAGATTCTTACTCATAGTGAAAGGAAATGACATGTTGCACAATGACATAGCAAAGATTCCCATTCACAGGAAGAGGAAACTGAGACATCATTCTTTGGACTTATAATACACAGTGCTACCAACTTCACTTCCTGGAACTGTTTTTGAACAATGAGAAAAAGGCCCTGAAAATACATCAGTGGGCTCTGGATCATGCACTCTTCACTGCTAAACTCTGGATCATGCACTCTTCACTGCTAAACTCTGGATCACACACTCTTTACCGCTAAACTCTGGATCACACACTCTTTACCGCTAAACTCTGGATCACACACTCTTCACCGCTAAACTCAGGATCACACACTCTTCACCGCTAAACTCTGGATCACACACTCTTCACCGCTAAACTCTGGATCACACTCTTTACCGCTAAACTGGATCACACACTCTTTACCGCTAAACTCTGGATCACACACTCTTTACCGCTAAACTGGATCACACACTCTTTACCGCTAAACTCTGGATCACACACTCTTCACCGCTAAACTCTGGATCACACACTCTTCACCGCTAAACTCTGGATCACACTCTTTACCGCTAAACTGGATCACACACTCTTTACCGCTAAACTCTGGATCACACACTCTTTACCGCTAAACTGGATCACAAACTCTTTACCGCTAAACTGGATCACACAGCCTTTACCGCTAAACTCTCGATCATGCACTCTTTACTCTATACTGTACATAAAGTCAGAACTGACTAACCCTAACCCTAAGCCCCAGAGTCCCCAAAAAGCACAGTCATTCAAATTCTCGCTAAACCCTTCTGGTGTACCATTTAGGTGTGAAATGAAGCATGAAAAAATGAGTTTGGCTTTCCATCTGAGTCACTAACTGTGTACAGCCCTGCAGCTAAGGGATGAGTTTCTGTACTTAAGTAGCCAACATGCAAATGAGCCTCATCCAGTCCAATCATGCTTTGTGAGCACGATTCAACCCATGCTGAGAACTAGAGTAGAGAAGTTTCCAGTATAACTGGTGTTTCAGGTGGATTTAAGCAGGGACCAGCATGACAAATTAGCATTAGCAAATGTTACGGCACAATGCATCAGATGATTGTTGAACACAATGCATCACAATGTATCGTAATGTATAAACGCAAACAACTCAACGAAGCTGTCATCACAATGAAGCTGGCATCACAATGGAATTCTTCACTGCATTGGCTCTGGCTTGGCGAGTGTCCTTTAAATCAACTCTCCAAATGCTGAGACGAAACTTTATGATTTATAGGGCACACTAGGGCGCACAGTAAGGTAAACTGTAGGGGTCCACTGTAGGACACACTGTAGGGGCCACACTGTAGGGGCAGACTGTAGGGCATACTGTAGGGGAGGACTATAGGGCACACTGTAGGGCACATAGTAGGGCAGACTGTAGGGCACACTGTAGGGGCAGACTGTAGGGTACACTGTAAGGGCACACTGTAGGGCACACTGTAGGGCACATAGTAGGGCATACTGTAGGGCAGACTGTAGGGCAGACTGTAGGGTACACTGTAAGGGGCACACTGTAGGGGCAGACTGTAGGGTACACTGTAGGGGCAGACTGTAGGGTACACTGTAAGAGCACCCTGTAGGGCACACTGTAGGGCACATAGTAGGGCATACTGTAGGGCAGACTGTAGGGCAGACTGTAGGGGCAGACTGTAGGGGCAGACTGTAGGGTACACTGTAAGGGGCACACTGTAGGGGCAGACTGTAGGGTACACTGTAAGGGCAGACTGTAGGGTACACTGTAAGGGGCACACTGTAGGGGCAGACTGTAGGGTACACTGTAAGGGGCACACTGTAGGGGCAGACTGTAGGGTACACTGTAAGGGGCACACTGTAGGGGCAGACTGTAGGGTACACTGTAAGGGGCACACTATAGGGCACGCTGTAGGGGCAGACTGTAGGGCAATCTGCAGGGGCCCATGAAGCCAAACTGAGGGCTTAGGTTCAAAAGTCTCCACATATCTCCCCTGAAGACAATGCTGTAACCCCAAAAAGAAAAGAAGACCTCCAGAGTTTTCTTTAGAATTTTTAAAACGTATTTGGAGGGTTGGCTACCCATTAGGCACTGTATCACACATAAACAGGATATCACTTTTTGCATGCCTCTGAAGTGTTAAAATGAATTTATAAATCAGAAAATGATAGGTATACTTCAGGTTTTTATTCTGTAGTCCTTAACTGCAGGTGTGTTGCCGCTTTCTACATACCTCCAAAGGATAGTAATTCAAGAGCCAAGAATTATAGGCTCCATTAAAGTATAGGGCTTTTGAATTTTCAAGAACAATATAATATTTAATTTATATTACATTTGTTAGTTTCACCATGTTTAAAATGAAAAAATTAAATGAAAAAAAAAAGATATAAACTGCAGATTCTCAGCTCTTGATGTTGTGATATAGAGTATGTGAAAAAGAAGCCTGTAAAAAATATCCCGAACAAAGACATTTGGAAGTAACGGTCCACGAAAGACCACACCTCCCCATCTCAACAGCCACACCCCCTCAATTCCTCCACTTCCTGTTTCTCAGAACGCACCTGACCGGTGTAAGAGTGCCGTCACCTCGGTCCACGACCCGGAAGAAGTTCAGCTGGTCGCCCTCGCGGTACACCAGATACGTAACCTGCTTGTTGGGTGGGGCCTCATCCCAAGCCCCACCCCGCCCCGTGTCCATGTACTCCATCATCTCCTTCACCGAGTCGTCCACAGCAACTGGGGGACAGAGGACGCGTCGGAGGTCAAAGAATGTGGTTTCATCACCGAGCGGCTCAATTCAAGCCCATTTACATGCACTTTTCCTCACCGCCCATATAAGGCATATAAGCCTCGATCTCTATATTTACACAAGAGTCTGATTACAGCCCGTGTGCCACAGATACTGTGACGGCCCTGCGTTGACAGGTCAGGTGTCCTTTTCCACGTCAACAATTGCGTAGGCTGCGGAGAAAATGGCGAGAGAGTTTGAATCTTGAAAACGGGACGTTAAACCGCGGCACTGCGGAAAAAAAGTGTGAAAAGCTGTTAGTCGGATACAAGACAATAATCCTACCGTGAGCGCTACGGAAGATCCAGACTCTATTATGGATTCATCCCGCCTGGCTGACAATACATTCTCTATGAACTCTACAAACAAAGCTAAGATTTTTGTTTCTGGATGAATTAAGTTTGTTCTGCTCTGTGAAAGGCTAATGTGTTATTGATTGCTGAATACAATAATTAAGTATTTGAGTTTACCTGGTCCTAGCTCGTTTCTTTTATCCAATGTTTATGGTTTCATTATGCAAAGTAAATAATGTGTTTTTGCTAGTTATATAATGAGCGCATTGTAAGATTTGCCTTTTTTTTTTTTTACTTGACTCTAGAATACTATTTTAGTAGGACGCACAGAGCCTACTTGGCACCCCAGCGACTGATAAAGCAAACTGTTACAATACATATATAATAATCCTTTTCAGCAGATGTCGAGTGAGTTTTGCTGCAGGAATGATATCTGGCCAGAGTAAACTGAACATTTGCCACTTTTTTAAAACTTGGGAAAGAGAGACTCATGATCAATATTAAACACCACACTTCAGACTGACAGGAGGACAGGCTAGACAGCATGAAACCACAAAATTACTGCTAAGCCTCATTTACATTGAGTAGGAATCTAACAATAGCTCATTAACTGCAATGTAAAATGTTGCAAAAAATGCGTATGCTTTTTGTGTTCTGAAAGATCCCAGTTCTCTCCTATAATAATATACATATTGGCAGCTCAAAATTCAGCCATTTTGCAGCTGGTAGCTTGTGGAGTAAAACATGGCAGACTAGTGGGAGGCAGAATCTGGTGTTCTGCGCACACAAGGCTGCTGTCACCGATTCAGAAGCCAATCAGCCCCTCCGGTCCGTCGTGCTTGTGGCTCCAAATTTCATCCCAAAGACTGAGGAAATGGTGCTTAAAGTCCAGCAGGGCGTGAGAGGAAAGCGGTGATTAGCTGCATCCTAAAGGCCGCTCGCAGACTGAGAACGTGTGCAGTACTGAACCGCATGTGTGTGCAGTACTGTGCTCAGAACCGCATGTGTGTGTGCAGTACTGTGCTCAGAACCGCATGTGTGTGTGCAGTACTGTGCTCAGTACCGCATGTGTGTGTGCAGTACTGTGCTCAGTACCGCATGTGTGTGTGCAGTACTGTGCTCAGTACCGCATGTGTGTGTGCAGTACTGTGCTCAGTACCGCATGTGTGTGTGCAGTACTGTGCTCAGAACGGCATGTGTGTGTGCAGTACTGTGCTCAGAACCGCATGTGTGTGTGCAGTACTGTGCTCAGAACCGCATGTGTGTGTGCAGTACTGTGCTCAAAAGCTGTGTCGTACGGCTCAGACATGTGTGTGTGCAGTACTGTGCTCAGAACGGCATGTGTGTGTGCAGTGCTGTGCTCAGAACCGCATGTGTGTGTGCAGTACTGTGCTCAGAACCGCATGTGTGTGTGCAGTGCTGTAGGTTTTGGGGAGACCCGCAATACCAACCTCTTCTGGTGTTGATGGGACCTCCTCTCATAGCCAGAACCAGCTTCAGAGTGCTCCCTTCTGCAATGCTACACACAGAACACCCCGTTTTAGTGATACAAACATCGCCGGTCACAACGTACCCTTCTGCAATGCTACACACAATGTTTATGTACACAGTATCTGAGAAGTTGTAAGTTTTCCGGCACATACAGTACATATACATGGAAGAGTTCAGAGAAAAGTCACAGCTTACAAGAATATAAACAGGACATCTTCATCCGCCACCAAGATAATACAATTAGTTTAGTACAATTCACATTTCATGTTATTATTATTATTGTTATTATTACTGTTGCATAGTTGCACGTGGAATGGAAACACAGGTACTCACCTGTAATCATACAGGCAGTACTCATCTTCCAGCTCCACATTATTCCAGATCAAGTGTTGCTGGGCAACCGGGATACCTTGAAGGGAAGTACATGTGATGCATTGATATGGTGCATATTTGACGAGGCTGAAGGTGAAATTGCTCAGAGAGGTCTGCAGCTCGGTTATGCAAGGTTACCTTGTGTAATCCACTCTGGTAATGGGTACAATCAAGAGCGAAAAGCAAATGCCCCAGCCCAGCCAGGGACTGGAGGCTGGTTAATGGTTCATTAGAACCTATGCCTGTCAGACAGGAATGCTCCACTGCTTATTTCCTCTCCCACACATCACTAGCTGCCACAATCATCTAATCTTTTCAAAGGCCCAATAGAATGCAAGACATTTTTTATGGAAGTAAACATGCTTTTATTATGAGAGTAAACATGCTTTTTTATGGAAGTAAACATGCTTTTTTTATGGAATAAGTAAACATGCTTTTTTATGGAAGCAAACAGTACAATTTCACCACAAACCGCCCAACAGTACAATATCATCACAGACCGTAAACCATACAATATCACACAGACACATACCAGTCTGACGTGCGTACTGTACTGTGTCCACGCTTGACGTGCTGTAGGTAACGTGTCCACACTTCTGACTGTGCTGTTACTGTGTAGCTGTGTCCATAGCATTCTGACTGTGCTGTTACTGTGTAGCTGTGTCCACAGCATTCTGACTGTGCTGTTACTGTGTAGCTGCCACACGTCTACTGTCTGTACTGTGTAGCTGTGTCCGTTTGACTGTGCTGTTACTGTGTAGCTGTGTCCATAGCATTCTGATTGCTGTATGTGTAGCTGGTCCACAGTCGAGGGTCAGTCTGTGCTGGAGCAGCAGCTCCAGACTGGTCTCTCTCAGACAGATGATCTGAACCTGCTGCTGCTCACTGTCTCACAGCTTAGGAAGGCAGCTAGGAAAACCCTACGGGCTTCCCTGGGGGTTACCATAAACCCAGCCTGGAATGCTAGACTGCAATATTAATGCGTGCAAACATTTAAAACTAATAAACATATTTACCAGCAGCCTGGGACGACAGTAAGATCTGATCCATGAATCAGCTTTCACAGAGCTTGTGCAACTTCAGTTGGAGCTCTGGATATCCCTGTTACACCACTCTGTGACTAAAGCCAGGCACTGTCCTCGTCGGAGGGGTAGTATTTGGCAGGCAGCAGCCTTCTCCCAGATGGTTGCCACACTGCTCTGGCCAGTGGGCCAGTATTTGGCAGGTATCAAGCTTAGTCCAGATGCATTGTTCTGGTAGGCTTTGCCCAGAGACAGTTCTCTGGCCAGTGGGGCAGTATTTGGCAGGGGGCGGGCTATGCTATATAAATCCCACTGCTCCACGGTAACAGAACAGGCCTGGGCATGCCCAGCTCCAGCACAGAGACTCCTGGAACGCTGTCAGGACAGTTAAGTCAGCACCGTCCACAAGTGATGTAAGTAAATGCAGGTTGCCATAACAATGTCTTGTTGCTATGCACCATTCTCCGTACTCTCTTGCTTGCTGAGCTGCCACAGTTCCAGCCTCGCTGTTATCCAATCAAATGACTATTACATATGAAATTAAGGGCTAATTAACTAGTCACATTTCCACCTAAAAAGAAACTCAACTGGTCTGACAGAAGGGGCCTTCCAAAGCAGAGGCTGGGAGGCAGAGAGGCAGAGAGGCAGGGAGGCTGAGAGGCAGGGAGGCTGAGAGGCAGGGAGGCTGAGAGGCAGGGAGGCTGAGAGGCTGAGAGGCAGAGAGGCTGAGAGGCTAACAGGCTAACAGGTTGAGAGACTGAGAGGCTAACAGGCTGAGAGGCCAACAGGCTAACAGGTTGAGAGGCTAAAGCTCCGCTCTGATAGGTTCCCACAGGCCAGGCAAGCCCGAGTAAACAAGAGAAGTATGAGGAAGAATCTTCTTACAGACAAATGGAGAGCAATCTGCTACTGCACTGCTGCTGCTAATGTTAAAGCAGAAATACATTTTACATACCTGAGGGGAAAAGCACGGGTTTTTCCAAATTAAAACACCTGAGCAATAAGTCTGGCAGACTCATCGTCCCTGTGTGTTCAACTGAGCACGTGCAGTCCTGTTTAACAGCCACACTTCCTCATGAACGAGGCTGTCTGCCAGAGAGCCAATGAGGACCGGCTTTGTTAAGGCACCATACTTCAACAGTTAATCAATCTCTATAAACCCATATATAAACTGACTAAAGCATGTGCATTAACTGCAACAGCTCGACAAGCACGCTTCGCTGCTTCTGCACTGCATGACAACAACACATCTTCCATATGAAATTCTGCACACCACAAAGCCGCCTGAGGCCTTTCCAAAATGTTAAATGGCTGTCTTAGGATAACATACCACTAAATTTCTAGGTTCTCAAAATGGCAATGAGCTTAATGAAAAAGCAGAGTAGCCTGTAATCTCAGGCAAATGTTTATCGATGAAAAGAACACAGAAGTGAATGTAAAGCGCAACGTTTGAGTAAAATAGGACTTAAAAGTTACATGACAGTTTGTTTGCTCTGTCCTGTTTTTGTGTGGTTATGCACTCTCTTACCCTAATAAATGCTTCACATTCCAGGTTATAGTCCTTCAGTATTTTTAATTAAATAACCTGAATGCCTGCATCCTTTGAGGAGGTTTGTTTGGAAGGTTTTTCCTGCAGTGATTGTGACATCAGAGTTAGAATGTTCAGTTAAGAGTGTTGTAATCACATTGTGATCTAACATCTTAAAGGGTTAAGTGCTGTGAGCTCCACTGCATACCCATCAACTGACAGCCTTGGCACGGGACAGTGCTGGTGCAGGACAGTGCTGGTACAGGACAGCGTTGGGCTGGGACAGCCCAGGTACGGGACAGCATTGGTACGGGACAGTGCTGGTACAGGACAGCGTTGGGCTGGGACAGCCCTGGTACAGGACAGCCTTAGCACGGGACAGTGCTGGTACAGGACAGCCTTGGCACGGGACAGTGTTGGTATGGGACAGCCCTGGTATGGGACGGCCCTGGGGTGTGCACTGGCAATAGGAAGGGTACCTTCCAGCCTGTGGATCTTAGCCTTGACAGAGACGACGGTGTGGAAGGGCGAGACGCGCAGCTGGAAGCGAGTCCCCGTCAGCGTCTCGATCAGCAGCTCCATGCTCTCGCAGCGCGGCAGCCTGAAGTGGAAGGGCCCCACGTTGTCCTCGTTGAAGAAGGGCGGCTCCTTCCTGTCCGTCATTTCCGCGGGGGCAGGGGCGGGGTTACGGGACCTTCAGGGCGTGGGAGCTGGGTTACCCTCGGGCGCTGAGCGTATGGGCTGGAGGCCTGAGCGTTCCCCGTCCACCACACCGGGCATCATGTGCTCCGTCTGCACCTAAGGCACAGGCAGCGGGACCAACCGTTACCACGGCAGTGGCGCACGATTCCAGAAAACAGGCTGCACACACACAGAACTGGCCCCGCCCACAGAAACACACTTACAGTTTCAAGTGTGTTCTAAAGCCATTTTACAGAGTCTGCATGCAAACTGATGACAGTCATAACTTATTTACTAAGACTCATGACTGTAGACAGAGGCTTAAAAAAACAAATATGCAACATCTAATGTTTCCCAACTTTTCTAATGAACTACACCTGGCCTGCTGATTAAAAAAAAAACACAACCGTTCTCCTCCCAGTTCTATTAAAGCCTTTATGAAATGTGTTAAAAACACTTCCAAAAACATTCAGTTTTGCGCTCGTCTGAGATGGAATCCAGCCTGTGCCCGTGGCAGCTGTGGCTGGCTGGCCGGCTGCCCGGCAGGGTGGCACACAACTGGGAGGGATTCAGTCGGGGGAAACAGCAGGGTTCACTGCTCGAGCGACCCCAGCGGCTTGCTCTCTGCGCTCGTGAATGATTGGGCCTCCTCTACCCCTGCTCTGCGCTCGTGTATGATTGGGCCTCCTCTGCCCCTGCCCTGCGCTCGTGTATGATTGGGCCTCCTCTGCCCCTGCTCTGCGCTCGTGTATGATTGGGCCTCCTCTGCCCCTGCTCTGCGCTCGTGTATGATTGGGCCTCCTCTGCCCCTGCCCTGCGCTCGTGTATGATTGGGCCTCCTCTGCGCTCGTGTATGATTGGGCCTCCTCTGCCCCTGCTCTGCGTGTGCGCAGCAAGCGCCTGCGGTTGCAGTGTAAAAGAAACAGCTGGCAGGCACTGTGTGTTTCGAAGGAGATCCGCAGGTTGTCTTTACTTACCTAAGCCAGCAGGGATTGTAAATGAGAGATTTTGTTTTCTGTGGTCTGTGGTTAACGAATAGGCTAATGTTTCACGTTTTGTTCTACGAAATAAATTACACCCATTAATATAACTGTGGGTTTTGAAGCTGTTATGTGCTTTTAAAAAGTAAGTTGCTAACAAGTTGCTACATTGAAACTACAATAACGGTTGCATTCTGGCAACTGCCACTCAAGTTTCCATACTAGCCCGCCTGTACGCGAAAACCATTTTAGTTTCAATATAGCAACTTGTTAGCAACATGTTAAATGCTCCTGAAAATTGATGTGTGTTAACTGGAAAAATAACTTAGAAGCGTAATTAGGATGCATTAGTGTGGTCACTGGAAAAAATGTTTGCGTAGAGCCCAGAAATAATCATGTCACAGTACACCCCCATCGTGTCCCTTCAAACATGTACCTGTGCACCACATTTACCTGTGAGCCGGGTATCAGTGTCTCCCCCAAAGACAAAACGCAAGGCAGCCTTCTGTTATTGAACAACCTTGTAATGTACGGTTGAGGAAGTAAGACCAGAACAAGATAAACTGTGGTCAACACACAGAGTCCGGGCATTTCCAAGAATATTTCAGCAAATGAAATGGAGACACTATTTAGATTGTGTGATATCACGTTTTGCCAGCTAACACCAGGTAACTGTGTTATTTTCTGCATATCTCTCCTAGATGCACACACATACATGCCCCCCCCCCCCTGCATTTACAGTAGCCCTACATACATGCACTGTTTGACCACAGAGGTCAGGGTGCAGGGTCAACTACAGTGCAGCGTCCATGGAACGGTCATGGGGTTCAGTGCCCCTGCGGCAGTTATGGGGTTCAGTACCCCTGGGGCAGTTATAGGGTTCAGTGCCCCTGGGGCAGTTATGGGGTTCAGTACCCCTGGGGCAGTTATGGGGTTCAGTGTCCCTGGGGCAGTTATGGGGTTCAGTACCCCTGGGGCAGTTATGGGGTTCAGTGTCCCTGGGGCAGTTATGGGGTTCAGTGCCCCTGGGGCAGTTATGGGGTTCAGTGCCGCTGGGGCAGTTATGGGGTTCAGTACCCCTGGGGCAGTTATGGGGTTCAGTACCCCTGGGGCAGTTATGGGGTTCAGTACCCCTGGGGCAGTTATGGGGTTCAGTGTCCCTGGGGCAGTTATGGGGTTCAGTGCCCCTGGGGCAGTTATGGGGTTCAGTGCCGCTGGGGCAGTTATGGGGTTCAGTGCCCCTGGGGCAGTTATGGGGTTCAGTGCCCCTGGGGCAGTTATGGGGTTCAGTGCCGCTGGGGCACTTATGGGGTTCAGTGCCGCTGGGGCACTTATGGGGTTCAGTGCCGCTGGGGCACTTATGGGGTTCAGTGCCGCTGGGGCACTTATGGGGTTCAGTGCCCCTGGGGCAGTTATGGGGTTCAGTGCCCTGGGGCACTTATGGGGTTCAGTGCCCCTGGGGCACTTATGAGGTTCAGTGCCGCTGGGGCACTTATGGGGTTCAGTGCCGCTGGGGCACTTATGGGGTTCAGTGCCGCTGGGGCACTTATGGGGTTCAGTGCCCTGGGGCACTTATGGGGTTCAGTGCCGCTGGGGCACTTATGGGGTTCAGTGCCGCTGGGGCACTTATGGGGTTCAGTGCCGCTGGGGCACTTATGGGGTTCAGTGCCGCTGGGGCACTTATGGGGTACAGTGCCGCTGGGGCACTTATGGGGTACAGTGCCGCTGGGGCACTTATGGGGTACAGTGCCGCTGGGGCACTTATGGGGTACAGTGCCGCTGGGGCACTTATGGGGTTCAGTGCCCTGGGGCACTTATGGGGTACAGTGCCGCTGGGGCACTTATGGGGTTCAGTGCCTTGCTCAAGGACACTTCAGCAGTGTTGATGGCACTGGAGATGTAAAATATCAGGATTCAAATTCTCTAGTAAGCTGTACGCTTGCCTAATTTCTCTGTTTTATATTTTTAAGCAGAGAGCTAGCTGCGGTAACAGGCACCAGTGATGTAATCTGTATCATGATGCTGTCTGGGAACTGGAGTCAGATGAGCAAAATGAGAAGGCAAATTCTGAGAAATGTCACTACTTCAACTGAAGATAAATAACTTAAGGATATTAGCCCAGACATATACACAGCAAAACCCAGTTTTGTAAACAGATTTCCTTGAATCATTTAAATAAGGGAAATAATTTATCCCTTATCTAATAATTTATAAATATTCAAATATTCACTCGTCTGTAACTTCTAAGTTTTTTTTGTTTTGTTTTTTAAACTTTGAATTCTTCTATTGAGATTACTTATTAATTCAGTATACTTACATTTATGTTCTACCATGTAAGCCTATTTGCATAGTACTTTTTAGAAACTCGTAAATTATTGCGACATCACTAGTGAGGGAAAGTTAGTCAGCAATCATGTTCATTCACTGTTCATTAATTTGAGATGGGAAAAATACCAAGCTTGGCAACGGAGCAAATCATCCACATTTCTGTACTGTAACACAGGCCGGAGTCTATGGAACAGTGTTTAGTCTTCAGATGAAGAGGAAAGCATTTTCATTGTCACAGAACCTTTATTCTTTACTTTATACTGAGAACGACATTGATATAGCAGACTCGTTAAAAAATGAAATTTTTGTAAAAAAAAAAAAAAAAAAGTATCGACGACACCACACACATTTCTAAATATGGCACGCGAGTATGATTGAGAGGTTATGATTGACAGATTACTCGGTGTACCTGTAGGGGTTTATTACTAAATTATAATTTTCCATTTTGATAAATGCGAAAACAATACGTTCATTAAGCGAGATCGCAATGCAAGTATCGACTAACGTATACTAACGTTAACGATACCTAACCTGTAAATGCTTCCGTGACGTTAAGACTGTCCAACAGACCATATCTATGGGAAATGCAACCAAAGAAAGACTATGAGCAACGTTAGAGCACACACAGCCCTCGTTAGGGAAACTTGATCTATCAACTTACCGTATTAGCATGCCTGTAGAGTCCCAGAAGACAATGATGGATATAACGTTAGCCTAGCAAAGTCCTAACAGACAACGGTGCTATATGCACAAAGATCAATGTTATTGTGCCTTCTTTTCCAGATTCGGTTATTAACCTACGCTAACAAGTAAAATAAACATATGCAGCCCACGGTAAATTTGCAGCTATCCAGGTAAGCATCTTGTCACACCTACTATAGATACTCAAGGTCGCTAGCAGGCTGCTAAATAGCTAACACAAACGACACCTTGACCCTCGAGCTACCTTGCCTCTTTTCTACTGTACAACTTTAGTCTTTGACGGGCACCGAAATAGAGTTAAATGTTTTCAAAGTCGATTGTATTTTTAACTGAGAACATGACTGAAATAATTTCGACCTACAATCCGCATACCTTAAATCCGAGCCATCCTGTTATGCACAAGAATTGCTACCCTTAAGCGATCAACTACACCAGTCCAGTTTAGGTACTACCTGCAATTACTACATTTTAATTGAAGTTAAAATCAAGCCAATCGCGTTCGCTTTTCTCGCCCAAGCTAACGCAAGGACCAGTGATATTATTAAGAGGCGGGTCAAAAAAAACGTTCGGTTGCACGAACATTCTTTTATTCTGTAGTCTCCCGGATGTTGCCCCTCATCTCCAACAACAATTCACACGTGACCGTATTCCTGACGCCTAGAGACAGCGTTTGACATTTGAAACTGGCGAGATCGCGACGAGCCGCTTTCTTACTGTTTTGCGCAACTACTTTAACCATTTACTTCCGACGCGTATGTAATCTACCCGCCGTTCATCAACTACCAGGCAGGTACTATTACCTATGCGTGACATGGGGTTAAGCATATTCATTCTGTATATATTTCCTACTATATAATCTGGAAATAAGTAACTGATTTCACATTAAATAATAAAAACAACAATGATAAAAACAATAGCTGCTGTCTTTCACATCAAAATGAAAGAAAACCTCTCCCGACATTTAAACCCTCACAAACAGTTTTTTTAAAATGTAATTTATAGCACAAATGAAGAACTGCAACAGTTTTTAGCTAAAGCCTGCATGGTACAGTTGGGAAAAACAAATAGATTTAGTAATTTTGCAATGATACATCCAGACATGGGAGAGCGAATTTGAATATGATAACACCTGATGAAATATAATGGTCTTCAGCATAATTTTAGCATTTTATTTTTTAAATATTTGTTGACAGATAAACATATGCTTAAAGTGCTACAATGGAAAATAACAAAACAGATGGAAATGTATCTGATCACAGATAACAATTGCTAACAAATCTTTAAACAGTGATGCTTTCAGAATATCAATGTGAGTTAGTGGTTAATTTATGTGAACTAGTTTAATTTTCTGTAGAGATTATTAACTGAAGTTTATAAACAGTCTATGGGCAGCACTAATACACCCTGCCCGAGTCGGGCTCTTCAGATCACAAGTCTTTCGGCACAGTATTACTATTTTGACATTTGAGATGCTTCACTTTCCTCCCAGGGCATTCAGGGGGTCATCAAAAATGCTGTGGTATGTATCTTCTGCCACATTGGCGTCCTTGGATGGTTGGCTTTTCTTTGATTTGGACTGGGGCTTCACCACTGGTTTTACGGTCCCAGAGGAAAATATGTCATCTTTGTGAAAAGAAAACATTAAATATTCAGTGAACCTACTTGACTGAAGCACAGGTGTATATTATATATAGTTTCATATAAAGTTTCATTTTAACCCTTTGACCCTCTAGAAAGGTGGCTAGCCTGATTAAAAGATGTATCTTGTATTTTCATTCTGACATTGTTCAATTCAGTGAGGCATAGGATCTGTCAATCTGTCAAATATTTTTGCTGACCAATGACTCACCCATATCATCATCAAATATAGATTTTGTTTCGACTTTCTTCTTTGACTTCTTCTCTTTTGGTTTTATTGTGGTAGTCAAGTCAGCAAAGATGTCCACATTATCATCAAATAAGCTCGCATCCAAAGCTTTTCCTTTCCGCTTCTTGGGAGCTTCTTGCTTTTCATCCTAGGAGAAAGGGAATAATGACATACAGTCACCTCCCTGCAAGCACACATGGGGTAAACACCTGTTTATTTCATAGTATAAATGTGGTCTCATTTTAACCATGAAAGCTCAAATTCTTGTAATGCATACACTGTGGTTAAGTGCATATTAAGTACACACGTACCTACATATCTACAGGTCACTATGTGTATAGCTACTTTATGCGTACATAAACAATGAGAGATTCACAACATCTAAAACTATGAGGAACAGTATCACGCAGATATGCTACATGCAAACGTTTTCAGTTTTATGTTGGAGTGCATATAGCAGCATTGTTAAAAGCATACCCTCCTAAAGGGATGAATGTGGGTTTGCCTCCTGGATAAGGAGGGGGAAAGGACAAAATCCTCTGTAGTGTACTGGTGCTGGCTGTTTGGCATTTTGATAGCCAGAAAGGTTTTCATTTTGGGAGTCCAGTTTGATGGGTTTTTGGTTGCATAGCACTGAGGGTGAATTTGTGACTTGCATCATCCTGCTTAGTTGTCTGCAGGCCTGCTCTGTGGACACTGGGCCTTTGCTGAATAAAAATGGCTGACAGGAGTCTGAAAGTTTGGAGACACCTTCTGAACATGTACTGCAGGACTGCTGACAGTTCTATGGCGACTCTTTTATCTGCTTTTTAGTTCTGGATGAGGTTTAAGACGATTTTTTGGTTTCCCCAGTCAGGGGACTTGAAACGGCACCCTTTCGGTAAGCCTTGACTCTGCACAAGTTCATGTTCCATCTGTTATAAACAAGCAAATCCTCTTCATATCCCACATGGAGGAAACAGACACTGCTCTGTGTGCCTTGCCAAACACTAGGCTGGTCATGGAATTAGTGCAACTGCCCACAAACAGGGTAAAAAAAGTCTGATTTACTTGGCGTCTGTAGAACAGCTTTGTCCCTGTTGTCTAGTCTCACAATGTCTCACACACTCGGTTAGGCCTTACCCTGATCCACACTGTATCACTTACAACATTCTCTAACCTTAGCAAGGGTGCTTTTGTGTACATTTTGGGGCCAAAGTGTATTGGGCACAACACTATGCTTGCCAGGTGACCAGCTGAAAGGAAGTGGTTGCCATTGTAGTGCATGTTGCCGGGGAACTGAATAACCTCCTTACATAAAGACAATTTCTCTAACAAAGCTACTGATCTCAAACTGGTGGGAGTTGTATACTTATTCAGGATATAATTTTGCTGGGTGTTAGTGAAAAATGCTATCATCATTACCAGAAGCCAGCAGTAAAATGATGCAGACTTGTTCCTGTAGGAGAATGAAACCCTGAATGGTTAAACAATCCTGATGATTAATAAGAGAAGTACCTGAAAAATGTCCTGTTTTGAGGGGTTGGATTCTGTGGGAGGTTCTTTTGTAACCGTGACAGTGGTGCTCCTTTCCACTCCGAAAATGTCGTTGTCCTCTTCATCCAGGAAGGGCATGGCCTTGGGCTTCTTGGCGGGTTTCTGCCTGGCTGTCTGGAAGAGGTCTCCACCGGGGTCATCAAAAATGGCCGAGACCTCCTCTTTCTTTAGGCCCGGCCTGGCTGGTTGCTCCGGGCTTGCAGATTTTGGCTTTGGCGAGGGCGCCTGCTTGCTGATGGGGGCGAAGAGGTTGTCAGACCCGAAGAGGTGGTCTTCAGCGGTGGCGGTGGAGGTGGGGGGCTTCTTGGGCTTGGCGCCCTCGCTGTCTGCTGGGGCGAAGATTGGCAGTCTGGGGGCTGAGGGGTTGGGAGGAGCTCCGCTGATCGCGGTGGGAGGAGAGGAGGGCGTGGCCGCGCTGGACCCCGCCCTGCTGGCTCCACCCTCCTCCTGGCCTTCCTCTCTGAGCTCGTCAGACAGCTGGGCCGCCAGCTGCCTGGCTGCCCGCGTCTGCGGCCGCCGCTGCCCAGCTGCTCTGGCACGACCCTGCGGAGCCAGAAACACGCCTTTCACCATGGCAACCAGAGTCAGAAACACGCCTTTCACCATGGCAACCAGAGCCAGAAACACGCCTTTCACCATGGCAACCAGAGCCAGAAACACGCCTTTCACCATGGCAACCAGAGCCAGAAACATGCCTTTCACCATGGCAACCAGATCCAGAAACACGCCTTTCACCACAGCAACCAGAGTCAGAAACACGCCTTTCACCACAGCAACCAGAGTCAGAAACACGCCTTTCACCATGGCAACCAGAGCCAGAAACACGCCTTTCACCATGGCAACCAGAGCCAGAAACACGCCTTTTACCATGGAAACCAGAGCCAGAAACACACCTTTTACCATGGAAACCAGAGCCAGAAACACACCTTTCAACATGGCAACCAGAGCCAGAAACAACCTTCCACCATGGCAACCAGAGCCAGAAACACACCTTCCACCATGGCAACCAGAGCCAGAAACACACCTTTCATAATTGCTCCCAAAAGAATGCTGAGAAACTGCATCAACACACATCTCAAGAAGTGTGCGTCATCGCCAGATTTGTAAGGAAAACCACGATGGTCAGAGCAGATGTTACATTACATTACAGGCATTTGGCAGACGCTCTTATCCAGAGCGACGTACAACAAAGTGTATAACCAAAACCAGGAACAGGTGTGTTGAAAACCCTAGAGGGAAGTACAGTTCCAAGTGCAGGTTATAATGAACTGACACTCTCTTTACCAATCAGAATCAAGTACTAAACCAAGCCATGTTATGGCAATGGTATATGGTATACTCTATACAATAACATCAACAGGCAGGTTCCACCCAGAACACGAGGCTGCTTCAAGTGAAACCTGGACTGGCTCAAACTGCCATCCATTAGGATTGTTGTGTCAGTCTCTAAACTGCTGTGACAACAGACTGGTATTTAAGCCCCTGGTATTTTAAACCCCCTCTGACACAACAGAAGAGACAGAGACAGATGGCATCTGCTACAGCATAAACTCCTGCTCAATCAGCTAATGCAATCTGCAATGCCCAGATCACTTTCATAGTTCCACAGATTAAATTTTTTATTTTTCAAAAAGTTTTTTTAAAACATTTATTTTGGGAAAGCAGCATAGCCACATCCCAGAATGCCTCTCTCCTTCCTGACGTCATGGCGACTCACCTTGTTAGCACTCTGTAGCGTGGTGACCTGGGCAGGGGTATCGAAGCTCACGCCCCCCTCGCTGTCCGCCTGGGTCACCGAGGCGAGGGCGGGGCTGGGAGGCTGTCCCAGGACAGGGATTGAGGGGTGAGACTGGGGGGGCGGGGGCGCCAGGCTGGGGAGAACGCTGACCGCCCCAGGAAGACGAGGGACGGCGCCCGGGAGGAGGCTAGCAGGGTGAATGGCCAGGTTAGCCTGCGTGGCACACACAACCAGCAGTGAGACACAAGCCTGCAGCCAAACTACAGCACAGCTGCAGACACACCACAGGATCTCTGTGCTTCACACACACCACAGGAGCCGTGCAGACACACCACAGGAGGTCTGTGCTTCACACACACCACAGGAGCGCTGTGCTTCACACACACCACAGGAGCTCTGTGCTTCACACACACCACAGGAGGTCTGTGCTTCAGACAGCTTCTAAATGCCTGCATCCCAAACAGAGTCCAGCAGTGTGCATACCTGAGAGCATACCTGGGTTCTCACATGCAGGGATGTGATGTTTAGCCATTTGGGCTCCTGATAAGCACACACATCAAGCGCCTTTGCACTCTGATAGCTTATAGCAGGAGAGCATGTTAAACAGAACCAAATGCCACTGGCCTAGTGGAGACATTTTGGGTCTGGAAATCAAACAATTATTTTATGAAACAATCACATCCCTGTGGGTAATATACTATTTACACAGAGCACCCCCCCCCCTGGACAAACACAGTGAGAATGGAAAGGACAGCTGAGACACAGAAAGAATGAGGATAATACGTCAGGCACAGGCAGGCCATGTACACTTCAGGCAGCCCTTCACCAAGGCCAAACCACCGCTGATAATCTTCCAGGGCTCTCCACAGGAATTCTACTACTCAAAGTGGTCCTGGGGGTTAGGAAAGTAGTCTGTCATTGGCACAAATATTCTTTTTTATTTTATGTCAATTTGAACTAACACAGGAAGTCCATCCATCCATTATCTATACCTGCGTATCCTGGGCAGGGTCGCGGGGGGTGCTGGAGCCCATCCCAACGTGCATTGGGCCAGAGGCCTGGACAGGCCACCAAACTATCGCAGGGCACACACACCATTCACTCACACACTCATACCTATGGGCAATTTAGAGTCTACAATTAGCCTAACCTGCATGTCTTTGGATTGTGGGAGGAAACCAGAGTACCCGGAGGAAACCCACGCGGACACGAGGAGAACATGCAAACTCCACACAGAAAGGCCCAGGCCTTGATGTGAGGCGACTGTGCCACCCACTGCACCACCATGCCGCCCAAAAACACAGGAAGGGTAATTGGAAAATATGCATAAAAGCACTTTGACTTCCAGTATCAGAAACCAGAAGCCTTTATTTTTCTTGCTTTTTCTCTGACATCCTGGCTAAAAATATAAGAAAAATTTGAGAAAAAAAAACATTGGACCATTTATAATTATTTGCATCAGTGGGAATCCCTGACCTTCTGTGTCAAGCGCTTGAAAGAGAAACGCATGCAATGTTTTCACCTTTTCAGACAGAAGTTCACAGAGATGAGTTAGAGAAGCGAGAGGCAGTTTAGATAGCGGAATTTTAACGCAGTAGATATTTACTTGGAGCTTTCCAATCCGTGAGGAGGGTTCTTTAGATTTTACAGGACTTGTAGGTTTCTGTGTAATTGGATAAAATAAGTTATGTTCAATACACTATACAACAACACTATAAAAGGTGTAATGTAACAGGTGTATACTTAATAATAAACAATTCCTTTAACATCTACATATGAAAATTCTACAAACAAATGGCCCATCTGAGTTTTCACCTGTCTCCAGGACAAAGTATTTGTATTAGAATAGAACTCTTCACAAGGGCTTGATGTAAACCTCCCTCTCAGTAACTTAACACATACCGGAGTACGTCAAAAATCAAACAGTTACCAGGGGAATGGCATACTGAAATAAAAACAATGGAGTCCACCATATACAATTAAATGCATATTTTCATGCATTCTCTGGCACACTCATTGATACGTTTCCATATGAAAAGCACAGCCAGAACCAGCTTAAGGAGGCCTGGGTAGTTAGAAGCTACTTGCTCACTGATGTTGTGTCTTTGCATCAGACACTGCAAGAACATTCCTTACTAGCTTTAAACTCACAGTCTGACCATGGTACCTTTCTACCTAGTGCTTTTCTTAGTCAATAGCTTTCAGCTTCCAGAAACGGATACACACTATTTCTGACATTTGCCTTTTTTGGGAATACAAGATGACTCTTTTGTTTTTTGATAATATAAGTACAGGCAATTCTTACAGTGTGTGTACGTTAGACAACTTGGCACCTCATCTTCAATATCGGTTATCAATTGGAAGTCGCCTGTACAAGTGCAAGTTATTTGAATCTGCAAGTTGAAGGAAAGTGTAGTATAATGATTAGGGAAAGTATAGTACAATGATTAGGGAAAGTGTAGTATGATGGTTAGGGAAAGTGTAGTATAATGCTTAAGGAAAGTGTAGTATAATGATTAGGGAAAGTGTAGTATAATGGTTAGGGAAAGTGTAGTATGATGGTTAGGGAAAGTGCAGTATGATGGTTAGGGAAAGTATAGTACAATGATTAGGGAAAGTGTAGTATAATGGTTAGGGAAAGTGTAGTATGATGGTTAGGGAAAGTGTAGTATGATGCTTAAGGAAAGTGTAGTATAATGGTTAGGGAAAGTGTAGTATGATGGTTAGGGAAAGTATAGTACAATGATTAGGGAAAGTGTAGTATAATGGTTAGGGAAAGTGTAGTATAATGGTTAGGGAAAGTGTAGTATAATGCTTAAGGAAAGTGTAGTATAATGGTTAGGGAAAGTGTAGTATGATGGTTAGGGAAAGTGCAGTATGATGGTTAGGGAAAGTGTACTATAATGGTTAGGGAAAGTGTAGTATAATGGTTAGGGAAAGTGTAGTATAATGGTTAGGGAAAGTGCAGTATGATGGTTAGGGAAAGTGTACTATAATGGTTAGGGAAAGTGTAGTATAATGGTTAGGGAAAGTGTAGTATAATGGTTAGGGAAAGTGTAGTATAATGGTTAGGGAAAGTGTAGTATTATGGTTAGGGAACAAGGCTTTCACCTCCAAAGGCTGTAGATTCAGTTCCCGGTTGGGATATACCTGTTCCAGTGAATTCCTAGCAGTATAAAGGGTTTGTTTGCATAAATAATGCAAGCTGGATAAGAGTGTTCTCTAAAATGTAAGTTATTGAGAGGGAGGCTTATTTGAGTTTAGCTCCTTGTGCAGTGTCAGAAAGTCACCTCTGATGAAGTCTAGTATTCTCTAACCACAACTGAATATCGCTCTATGGACATTAAACAACACATTAATGACAGACTCCCATATTTTAAACAGAAAAAGCTTTGTATTAGAAAAGGTAATTATGACCAAAAGGCAGTTGACTCATTTGTCTTGACAAGGGAAATGTTTAACTGTACAGTGCAAGATATTTGACCTGGACTACTTATGAATGAAAACTTAAAACAGCACATTAAGTGAAAGTGATCCATTGTGACTGAACAGCTATCAATCAGTAACTCACCTGAGCGTCTGTAGACACAGGTGTGCTCGCTCGCTGGATGGGGGCTTGCTGGGCGGGGGCTTCCTCTTTCTTAGGCTTCTCTGCTACTTTCTTCAGATGAAAACAAGAGTCAAGAGGAAAAGAACGTGAAAGTTCGCAAAGACGTCCATTTCAAATCGCCCTGCCAACGTCCATTTAAATGGATGCTTCACTTTCACATGGAGACGGTGATCCCAGCCCAAGCGGGCTGTGGCACCTGCTGATCCTGCCTGCGCCTCAACTTGTAATTACTGCACCAGACTGAAACCACTATTTGAACCGGAAGTCAGCCACCTGCTGTTTCTGGACTAAATCAGCGGTTGATGGCTGAAATGGCTGCTCTAAAACCCATAGGCTTTCTGGCCCAATAGACGAATATTACACCCTCACCAGCTGCAGAGAATAGTACAGGGACTGCTGATAACCTTCAGGGCAGATGATGTTAGCCCACTGTGTGGCGCGTGGCACAATCCAAACATACGCTTTAAATAAAACATCTAAAAGGAGAAACTGTTCATGTAGTAAGCCTGCATAAAAAAATACTGTGTTGATAAATAAAATTTCTGAAGGGCTTTATATTCAAATATGTTTCCAAATAAAGAAACCAATCAGCCATTGTTCAAAAGGAAAAGTGAATAATAACTACCGTATAACTATATAAAAATGTAATACAGTAGACTAAATCTACTTTACAAAATAGTACAGCATGTTAAAGTTTGTCTGGGGTACATACAGAGAACAATAGCAAATACAGGTGATGACATAAATAAAAGAGTGGGAATTGTCAGCACAAGTTGATTATCTTTGTGTAGCTGTGATGCTCTCTGGTGATCTGGAGACCCGGCCACAGGAGGATGCGTTTTACCGCTGTGGGTTTGGCGGTGAAAATGTTGTCTTCCTCATCCCCGAAGACAACATTTTCACCGCCTGCTGGCTTCACTGCGCTAGCGTCCTCCCCTAACAGCGTGGGGCCTGCTGGCTTCACTGCGCTAGCGTCCTCCCCTAACAGCGTGGGGCCTGCTGGCTTCACTGCGCTAGCGTCCTCCCCTAACAGCGTGGGGCCTGCTGGCTTCACTGCGCTAGCGTCCTCCCCGAACAGCGTGGGGCCTGCCGGCTTCACTGCGCTAGCGTCCTCCCCTAACAGCGTGGGGCCTGCCGGCTTCACTGCGCTAGCGTCCTCCCCTAACAGCGTGGGGCCTGCTGGCTTCACTGCGCTAGCGTCCTCCCCGAACAGCGTGGGGCCTGCTGGCTTCACTGCGCTAGCGTCCTCCCCTAACAGCGTGGGGCCTGCTGGCTTCACTGTGCTAGCGTCCTCCCCTAACAGCGTGGGGCCTGCTGGCTTCACTGCGCTAGCGTCCTCCCCTAACAGCGTGGGGCCTGCTGGCTTCACTGCGCTAGCGTCCTCCCCTAACAGCGTGGGGCCTGCTGGCTTCACTGCGCAAGCGTCCTCCCCGAACAGCGTGGGCCTGCTGGCTTCACTGCGCTAGCGTCCTCCCCTAACAGCGTGGGGCCTGCTGGCTTCACTGCGCTAGCGTCCTCCCCTAACAGCGTGGGGCCTGCTGGCTTCACTGCGCTAGCGTCCTCCCCAAACAGCGTGGGGCCTGCTGGCTTCACTGTGCTAGCGTCCTCCCTAACAGCGTGGGGCCTGCTGGCTTCACTGCGCTAGTGTCCTCCCCTAACAGCGTGGGGCCTGCCGGCTTCACTGCGCTAGCGTCCTCCCTGAACAGCGTGGGGCCTGCTGGCTTCACTGCGCTAGCGTCCTCCCCTAACAGCGTGGGGCCTGCGGCTTCACTGCGCTAGCGTCCTCCCTAACAGCGTGGGGCCTGCTGGCTTCACTGCGCTAGCGTCCTCCCCTAACAGCGTGGGGCCTGCCGGCTTCACTGCGCTAGCGTCCTCCCCTAACAGCGTGGGGCCTGCCGGCTTCACTGCGCTAGCGTCCTCCCTGAACAGCGTGGGGCCTGCTGGCTTCACTGCGCTAGCGTCCTCCCCTAACAGCGTGGGGCCTGCTGGCTTCACTGCGCTAGCGTCCTCCCCTAACAGCGTGGGGCCTGCTGGCTTCACTGCGCAAGCGTCCTCCCCGAACAGCGTGGGAGTAAGCACATCCTTTTTCACGTAAAACAATCTCATCAGAAGCAGTTAATAGATGAAGATTCAGAAGGAGGCACATTCCAAACACTATAGTCAAAGAATGCACTGGACACTGATGGAGACTGCAGCTCTACTTTTCTTCCTTCTGGGTGTTTGGCAATGTTAACCTCTCTAAAAAGGGGGACCACAGCCGGTTTGTAAAACTGCTTGAGAAATCTGTCAGTCTGTCTCAAATCACAGTGCTGTTCCATGTTAGCACATTATACAGCGAATGATGCGTATTTATGTTTGGGTTTGCGTACATAAACGGCACAGTTGCATCGATGCCAAGACCCCCTACCAAATGGAGAATGAGAAGAGATCAGCAGTGAAAACAGACACAAGACTGGCAAGAATGCAGTGCAGATACGCCAGCAGAGACGAGTTAGAGCAGGGATCTCAGGTTCAGTCCTGGTACTCTAGGGACACACTGTCAGCAGGTTTTTGTTGCACTTTACATTTTAGCCAGTCCTTGAATTTCTAAGGAGGCAACGCCTCCTTTGCAAAGACTGAACTGGCTGGTGATTGTAAGGAAACCACAGACACCTGCAGAAACTGGACTGGAGCTGAACCTGCATTCTGAGATTCCTGCTTTACAATGCTCTAGATTTTGGCGGCTCCTCACGGTGGGTTTCACGGATGTGGAGAAGAGGTCCACGTCCGGGTCGTTGTCCTTCTGAAGTTTCTGGGTGAAGAGCAGCTCCTCATCCTGGAAGACCCGGGTGCTTTTGGTGCGGGTCCTCTGCTCCTGGGCCTAAAGGAGGGACGACAAAACACACTTCACCTGCTAGCAAACAGAATTTACCTCTCCACCAGTCCCATAAGTCTTTTGGCATCCTAGATAGGGTTAGGGTCAGGGTCATGTCTCATCTTTACCATATCTTATATTATCTTTTGAAACTGCTATTTCACTAGAGCCTTACTGCTGGCCTCATAGTCCATAAACTAATCCTGGCTGTGCCAGAGCCAGCTGTGGCTGGGGATTGGCTGAGGCATTACTAAGGGAAGTTTCAGTTGCTAGGGTACCTTATGCCACTGCTCTAGTCATTTGGGTGCCTGCAGTCTGTATGTGCTAGTTCGGATCAGCTCTGGACTGCAGAGCGTAAAGAAATAGTGGCTGGGGACATGGACCACAGATTACACAGAAACTAGATGGTCATCTCCTACAAGACTCTGTCCTTCTTTCTGTTTGCTCAACCAAATGGTAGACCATGTCTAGCTGAAAAACCTGTAGGTACTTAAAGGGTTTTACAACAGGAGGTTCTAGCTGGTAGCAGTTAATGGTGCTTCTGAATGCCGCTTGAACATTGTACTGTACTTTGTCACACCCCCTTACGTAAATTTCAGAAGGTTCATCAAATCTGAATGTTTCTGTGCGGGGAGACAGCAGAGTGGAATATCTGAAAGTTGTTAAATCTAAAATACTCAACCTTGAGCGTGTTCTTAGCAGCTGGCTGGCTGGAAGTAGACACAGCCTCCTCTACTTCCTCATCATCTTCGTCGTCGTCAAACAGGCTCACAACATTCTTCTTGGCTCTGGGCTCTTCCTCCATGGGAGGAGGGCTGTCCTTATACAGGAAGTCATCCTTGTCTGGGTCCTCCAGAGGACTCTTGGTTGGCTATTTTAAGGAAACCATGGAAACCAGACACAAAAATATGAAACTCAAAAAAAGCACACTTCATTTTTTGTCCAAACCATACACCAGTGAAGATGATGGCATAAAGTCAGCAAGCCTTGTGAGGGTATGTATAAGGAGCAATGAAATATTATAGAAGTCCAACCTTGTATTTCAAATTAAAATTGTAAGTTTAGAGGCAGGTTTGAGCTGCTGTTTGAGGGTGTTTAGAGGCAGGTTTGAGCCGCTGTTTGAGCATTTAGAGGCAGGTTTGAGCTGCTGTTTGAGTGTGTTTAGAGGCAGGTTTGAGCTGCTGTTTGAGGGTGTTTAGAGGCAGGTTTGAGCTGCTGTTTGAGCATTTAGAGGCAGGTTTGAGCTGCTGTTTGAGCGTTTAGAGGAGTTTAGCGCTGTTGAGCGTTTAGAGGTAGGTTTCAGCTGCTGTTTGAGGGCGTTTAGAGGCAGGTTTCAGCTTCTGTTTGAGGGCGTTTAGAGGCAGGTTTGAGCTGCTGTTTGAGTGTGTTTAGAGGCAGGTTTGAGCTGCTGTTTGAGCGTTTAGAGGCAGGTTTCAGGTGCTGTTTGAGCGTTTAGAGGCAGGTTTGAGCTGCTGTTTGAGGGCGTTTGAGGGCTGAGGTCTACCTTGGCTGCATCCTCTTTTTGTTCTCCAAACAGGCCGACGGCCCCTAACAGCTTCTTTATGGGCTCCTCACTTCCCTGCGGCGAGCTCTGCGCCGATGTGCCATGCACGCCTTCCTCTTCCTGTTTGCCCAGATCGGAGGGAGGCCTGGAGTCTGGAGACAAAACCTACACGGGGGGGGGGGGGGAGGACAGAGAGAGGGGAAAGAGGGGGGGGGGGTAGAGAGAGAGAGTGAGAGAGAGAGGGGGGGTAGAGAGAGAGAGACGGGGGGGGGGGGAGAGAGAGAGAGACAGTGAGAGAGAGGACTCACGGTCCATTCACTGCAGAGAGGCTGGAAGTGTGGGCACTGCACACTGAGGACACCGAATGCTGCACACTGAGGACACCGAATGCTGCACACTGAGGACACGAATGCTGCACACTGAGGACACGAATGCTGCACACTGAGGACACCGAATGCTGCACACTGAGGACACCGAATGCTGCACACTGAGGACACGAATGCTGCATACTGAGGACCCCGAATGCTGCACACTGAGGACACCGAATGCTGCACACTGAGGACACAAATGCTGCACACTGAGGACACCAAATGCTGCACACTGAGGACACGAATGCTGCACACTGAGGACACGAATGCTGCACAGTCAGGACACGAATGCTGCACACTGAGGACACGAATGCTGCACACTGAGGACACGAATGCTGCACACTGAGGACACCGAATGCTGCACACTGAGGACACGAATGCTGCACACTGAGGACACCGAATGCTGCACAGTGAGGACACGAATGCTGCACACTGAGGACACGAATGCTCCACACTGAGGACATGAATGCTGCACACTGAGGACACCGAATGCTGCACAGTGAGGACACGAATGCTGCACACTGAGGACATGAATGCTCCACACTGAGGACATGAATGCTGCACACTGAGGACACCGAATGCTGCACACTGAGGACACGAACGCTGCACACTGAGGACACGAATGCTGCACACTGAGGACACGAATGCTGCACACTGAGGACACCGAATGCTGCACACTGAGGACACCGAATGCTGCACACTGAGGACACGAATGCTGCACACTGAGGACACGAATGCTGCACACTGAGGACACCGAATGCTGCACACTGAGGACACCGAATGCTGCACAGTGAGGACACGAATGCTGCACACTGAGGACACCGAATGCTGCACAGTGAGGACACGAATGCTGCACAGTGAGGACACGAATGCTCCACACTGAGGACACGAATGCTCCACACTGAGGACACGAATGCTGCACACTCAGGGCTGGTTATCAGAGCCACTCTGGGCCAACGCCCTTTCCAGGGCCCCTTCCTGCGTTTGCTCAGTATCATCCGAGCTGCCCCAGGAAGAGCAGCTGCTGCTTATGGTACAACTAAGGGGAATCCAAATAAAATAAAACACGAGACAAAAATGTGTGAAAAAGAGCGTACTTTCACATCAGGGGCACTGCTTTCTGTGGCTGGTGGCTGGAAACCAAAGAGGGAACTCCTGCCTTCTTCATCTTCCTCTTCCTCCTCAAACAGTAGAGACACTCTCTGGGACTTCTTCTTACTGTACGGACAAAGGGAAAGCTACGGTTTGCTTGCGGTTTGTCTCGTAACATATTAACTTATTTCCTCAGTACACGTTGACCTTGGCATATTCTTCAACCCCTGACAGAAACTGGAATCTCACTTCTGACCCCTAACCCCAAACTCTTTACGCAATCAGACAAACAACATACACATTTGCTCTTCCGTGCTGTTTGTAACAATAAAAATGACAGCTGCAAGCGCTTTTAGAAACAGAGTAAATAGCAGCACCATACAACCTTGTGTCCTTAAATGTCAGCAGTACCTGGTCTCCTTGGTGGCGGTGAAGAGGTCATGGTCACCATCGTCCTCGTCAAACAGGCTGTCTTTTGGAGCAGCTCTAGCGCTGGGCAGACTGGAGGGGGCGCTGTTGCTGCCTCGCATGCCTGTTTTCACATCAGGCTTGACCTGGCTTGGTTTGCTGCTCATCCACTGATCCTGCTGCTCCCAGGAGAAGACCATGCAAAGAGCTGGACTGTCTGATCTGAACCAGGCTAATAATTTCACACTGGCTGACTGTACCAGGCTCACTTTCCCCCCAGTACACAAACGGTATTATTTATACTTTTCTACATGTGACTTTGACTTACGATTGACTATAATATTGGTGAAATCTGAATTAAAATTCTACTAGTCCTGTCAACACACATTCCATAATTTTCTTGGACTGGGACTTAATAACAATGTTAATTATAAAAGATCAAGTTCACAGATGCAGGCTTCAGGAAGCTGCCATGACGTGTTCCGATTTAGCAGGAGACTTTGTCACTGCCTGCCGAATAATAGAAAACTAGGCAGTGACTACACAAACCACAGATGGGAGCATTACATACAGCGTGAATTTAATGTTCTGTGAAATAAACTGGGTCACCGACCGCGCGTTTTGGGCAGAAGGGTTAGCGTTAGCTGATTAGCTGTGAGGGTATTTTCATTTTGGACAGAAGGGTTAGGGTTAGCGTTAGCTGATTAGTAGTAAGGGTACGCCCGTTTTGGGCAGAAGGGTTAGCGTTAGCTGATTAGCTGTGAGGGTACGCCCGTTTCGGGCAGAAGGGTTAGGGTTAGCGTTAGCTGATTAGTTGTGAGGGTACGCCCGTTTTGGGCAGAAGGGTTAGCGTTAGCTGATTAGCTGTGAGGGTACGCCCGTTTCGGGCAGAAGGGTTAAGGTTAGCGTTAGCTGATTAGTAGTAAGGGTACGCCCGTTTGGGCAGAAGGGTTAGCGTTAGCTGATTAGCTGTGAGGGTACGTGTGTTTTGGGCAGAAGGGTTAGCGTTAGCTGATTAGCTGTGAGGGTACGCTCGTTTCGGGCAGAAGGGTTAAGGTTAGCGTTAGCTGATTAGCTGTGAGGGTACGCCCGTTTGGGCAGAAGGGTTAGCGTTAGCTGATTAGCTGTGAGGGTACGCCCATTTGGGCAGAAGGGTTAGCGTTAGCTGATTAGCTGTGAGGGTACTTGTGTTTTGGGCAGAAGGGTTAGGGTTAGCGTTAGCTGATTAGTAGTAAGGGTACGCCCGTTTTGAGCAGAAGGGTTAGGGTTAGCGTTAGCTGATTAGTTGTGAGGGTACGCCCGTTTTGGGCAGAAGGGTTAGCGTTAGCTGATTAGCTGTGAGGGTACACCCGTTTTGGGCAGAAGGGTTAGGGTTAGCTGATTAGTAGTAAGGGTACGCCCATTTTGGGCAGAAGGGTTAGGGTTAGCGTTAGCTGATTAGTTGTAAGGGTACGCCCGTTTTGGGCAGAAGGGTTAGCGTTAGCTGATTAGCTGTGAGGGTACGCCCGTTTTGGGCAGAAGGGTTAGGGTTAGCGTTAGCTGATTAGTAGTAAGGGTACGCCCGTTTTGGGCGGAAGGGTTAGGGTTAGCGCTAGCTTATTAGTAGTAAGGGTACTCCCATTTGGGCAGAAGGGTTGGCGTTAGCTGATTAGCTGTGAGGGTACGCCCATTTTGGGCAGAAGGGTTAGGGTTAGCGTTAACTGATTAGCTGTGAGGGTACGTGTGTTTTGGGCAGAAGGGTTAGGGTTAGCGTTAGCTGATTAGTAGTAAGGGTACGCCCGTTTTGGACAGAAGGGTTGGCGTTAGCTGATTAGCTGTGAGGGTACGCCCATTTTGGGCAGAAGGGTTAGGGTTAGCGTTAGCTGATTAGTAGTAAGGGTACGCCCGTTTTGGACAGAAGGGTTGGCGTTAGCTGATTAGCTGTGAGGGTACGCCCATTTTGGGCAGAAGGGTTAGGGTTAGCGTTAGCTGATTAGCTGTGAGGGTACGTGTGTTTTGGGCAGAAGGGTTAGGGTTAGCGTTAGCTGATTAGTAGTAAGGGTACGCCCGTTTTGGACAGAAGGGTTTACCTCATCATCACTGAACAGGGCGCTGGAGCCCAGCTTGCTGGACTTCTGCACTGAAACGCTTTTTCCCTGGTTCGATTTGGATTTAGTGGGCGCAGTCGAAAACAGATCCTGAAAGACAAAGGACCGTTCAGTGAAAAAAGCAATGAAGCAAATGACAATCACTGCTATTCACTCACCTTCTAGTGCAGTATTTATTCTGCAAAGACATCTGCAAAGGCCGCTCAAACTGTCCCAGCACAGGCTGAGCAAACTCATTGGCCAGGCCTACCTCCCCTTCCTCGTCATCGAATATAGAAAGCGGAGCTTTGCTGGGTTTGCTTTGGACAGCAGGCTCAGGCCTCGTCTGAGACTTAGCAGCAGAAGGAAAGATCTGTGAATGTTGAGGAGATTAATGATATTTATTGATGATGAAATGGGGTGTAACAGTTCATAACCACCAAGAACAAGCAGGCAGTTACGGCTCACAGTTCACATGTCCTCCACTGCAGACCTTTCGTCGTTTATGCATAAATCTCAGAGAATATATGAATATATTCATATTAACCAGCTCTGTGGATTGCACAATAACATGTTCATGCACGCTAACTGTGTTTATTTCATTTGAAACCCCTAGGTGGAAATGTCCAGCCTCAAATAGGCTGGCTATATGGCTAATACACACACACAGACTTCTTGGACAAAATGCCCCAAAAGCATGGACAGGTCTGATATGCCTTCTCAAACATTAGGTGCGATGAAGCACCAATAACTCCACTTAACTCTGATGCTGTTGTGACTGCAGGTAACAAGGTGAAAGAGTGAGTCGAACCTGTGTGTCTTCATCATCAGAGAACAGCCCTCCACTCTGGGGCTTCACGGCAGGCTTAGGTGATGGTTTGGCAACGGCAGGCTTAGGTGACGGTTTGGCAACATCAGGCCCGGATACCGTCTCAAAGCAATAGACAACACAAGTTAATTAATCATGGATTAGCTTCACCGTGTCAATCAGACTGTGAGTGAGAGAGAGAGAGGGAGGAAGAAGAAAGAGAGCAGCAGAGATAATTAGTGGACGGTCAGCTACCTCCTCTGATTTCTCCAAATCCTCGTTGGTGGAGGGCTGACGTCTCTTCAGACCCTCGACTAGGACGTTCTTGGTACCGGGTCCAAACATAGAAATGGCCCCTGCAGGCATCTGAATGCAATCACAAACCATGAAAATTAACTTAGCTGAACACATTCACAAAACATGAACATTAACACATCTGAACACAGTCACAAACTGTTAATATGAACACACTTGAACACATTCACAAACCATTAATATTAACACAGCTGAACACAGTCACAAACCGTTAATATTAACATAGCTGAACGCAGTCGCAAACCATGAATAACAACACATCTGAACGCAGTCACAAACCATGAATATTAAACACTCCTGAACAGTCACAAACTGAATATGAACACGTGTGACTCATGTGTAACTGAAACCTACAAAATCAGCCTCAGCATGGCAAGCTCGGTGTAAAAGCATGGCTGCCAGTGTGCCTCAGAATGAATACCAATTGAGCCTCAGCACAGAGCAGAGCGTAACATCAAAGCTCCTCCTCCTCTGGCAGGAACAGCCTCTCCTCAGTGCTGCCCTTTCAGTTCCCTTTGGCTTTCTTTAGAAAAAGTATTTTAAAATAAGCCCAGTCGGCATATATTCTCTGAGACTAACAGCCATGCGTTGCACATACAGTATGCAGAAGCAAAAATCAAATAGCAAATCGTGAATTGGTCTTTTCTCCCCACCCATTTCTGTACCTCCCCCCCCCTCCCGCCCCAAAGCCCTATCGCTATTGCAGGTCTTTGCTGTGTTGAGGCACGCAAGGATTAGCAAGCAAATGCTTCGGCTGCTCGAAGTTAATCAATAGCTTAGTTAAACTGATCCTGCTGGCTGCTCTTGATTCTGTATGGGTGGATTACAGTTAAACTGATCCTGTTTTCCCTGCAGTAAACCCGCCGGTCTGGCAACGCGACGTGGTGAGCAGACGGGCCTCTCAGAGGCCGACCTTTACCTTTTTCTCAGGTGCAGGGGGAGTATTCTCCTTAGCTGCCTCCTTTGGGCTCGGTCTGGAGGGCGGAGCGCCCGAGCTCGCTCCAAAAATGTCTCCGTCTTCGTCGTCGTCGTCCCCGACCCCCCCGAACAAATCCACCGCCTTCTTCTGTTTGGGTTTCTCAAACCCAGCTACAGCAGAAAAGAAACACACAACCTCCATGAGACGCGTGTTGTGTTTATCCACAGACTAAAGGAACTCTCCTGGGACTTTTTTAGGTTAAAGAAGGCCTAAAGAAGGCCACAAGCAAGAAGAAACTACAAGAGGCTAAGTCTCAGAACGCTGAGAGTACAAAATGGCAACAAAGAGACAGACTGAGAGCAATACACAGACTGGGAGCCAATCACAGATGAGCAATACACAGACTGAGGAGCAGATCACACAGACTGAGGAGCCAAATACACAGACTGAGGAGCAGATCACACAGACTGAGGAGCAGATCACACAGACTGAGGAGCCAATACACAAGCAGATCCAGATGAGGAGCAGATCACACAGACTGAGGACCAATACACAGACTGAGGAGCAGATCACACAGACTGAGGAGCCAAATACACAGACTGAGGAGCAGATCACACAGACTGAGGAGCAGATCACACAGACTGAGGAGCAGATCACACAGACTGAGGAGCCAAATACACAGACTGAGGAGCAGATCACACAGACTGAGGAGCCAAATACACAGACTGAGAGCAGATCACAGACAGAGGAGCCAAATACACAGACTGAGGAGCAGATCACACAGACTGAGGAGCCAAATACACAGACTGAGGAGCCAAATACACAGACTGAGGAGCCAAATACACAGACTGAGGAGCAGATCACACAGACTGAGGAGCCAAATACACAGACTGAGGAGCAGATCACACAGACTGAGGAGCCAAATACACAGACTGAGGAGCAGATCACACAGACTGAGGAGCCAAATACACAGACTGAGGAGCAGATCACACAGACTGAGGAGCAGATCACACAGACTGAGGAGCCAAATACACAGACTGAGGAGCAGATCAAATTTTCTCATGAACAATCCTGCTGCAGCCCATCAACCTGCTCCTATAGATTTCTACATTACATGTAACAGTCAGGTACAAAGCCCACTTATCGCCCTCCATATCTCCTGCAGAACCATGCATATCTGCAGGATCCACCCTTAATTATTCCTCCTCGTTAGGAGTGGACACCATACGCACCAGACTTCATATTTAAGCACGTGAGAAGAGCATGAGCAGCACTGTCACATGCCTGTGAAATTCGCTGATAAGCAGATGAGGTGATAAATGAATGCAGTGGGAAGCATGTAAAAGACGTGCGTTCTGCTGACTCCAGGGTGGCTGACTCATATTCACCAGAAGCGGACTTTTTCAGAGTGCTGCCGCTGAAGAAATCTTCGTCGTCGTCCTCGTCGTCGAAGAGCCCGGCCGAGGCGGGCTGGGTGGGGGCCGCCTGGGGCTTGGCTGGGCCCCCGTTCTCCCTGCCCCCTGAGGAGCCCGAGGCATTGCCCGGGGGGCCAAACAGACTGCTTCCTGCAGGAAGACAGAATAAAACACACAAGTAGTGTTTACTAGATATACGCTATAATATACTGGAGGAACTCATCCCTAAAATCTGAATTCAGTATGTTCTGTCAAACCCTCGGACAATAGGTATCACTGTGAAATAGTCACAAATGCTGTGTGTTAATGGAAGTTACGAACACTGTATTTCAGACATAACTGAAGACTTGCAGTATTGCTTTCAGTCCAGTTCCTTCTGAGTAGCTAATGACTTTCTGAAGAGGCAACGGCATTAAAGTTCTTATAAATGAGGGTGTCAGTTACTTTCATATTATGCCTCTGTTATTTTTTCTGTTATGTATAAATAAGGTGTTTTGTTTGTGGTTTTCAAAATAATAAAGAGCACATTCAAAAGAAGTGCATCAATTTGATTTCATCCCCACCATGCACATTCATGAGGAGAAACGGGGAATGGTTAAGAAAAGCAGAGTTTCAACTGAAGCTTCCTTTTTTGCACTTCACTTTCTTAGTCATCTTGAACGCTCCCTTTACCTGGGAATATAGAGACAGCCCCAGTGGGAATCTTCCTTTTGGACTTGGATAATACAGGATCTATTGAGAAAAGGCAGAAGACAGAAGCAGGCCCAGGTGAGGATTTGAAATGAATACCCAGATAAACAAGCTTAAAAACATACAAGGGCTCAGAATGAACTTTCAATAAACCTGTGTGGGGTTAAGACCGTATTTTCACAATTATTTTTTAAAGGTTGGAGATTATTTTCAGAGAAAGATGCCATACTGTTCATCAGTCTGATGGTTAAAGGCATGTCACTTTTGTTTCAGTACCACTTAAAAATAGAGTACATCACTCCAGCTATCACAAACACTACAACATAAAAGGAATGTGTGAAACACCTGTACACCTTGATATATAACAATGAAAACATCTTTAATAATGTCCTGAAGTTATGTATTGCACAAACTGCTTAATTAGCATTAGCTCTAGAATAAATGAAAGGCATCAAAATGTTTCTTTTCTTTTGAATTGTTTAGGGGAATATTATAGCAGACAACTCTCTGACACAGCTCATAGTGCAAAAAGTAATATCAATATCAACATACATCTCATCGGGGGGGTTATGGCACAGGCATGCCATTCTAGGATAATAATCTAGGATGCTCACAGCATGTCACGGTGTATAGCTTGCATGCATAAATATGTACATATGTATGTCTCAATCTTTGGGAAAATAGAAAAGTAAAATATTAGTTTATTTCACACAAATCTATATGGTTAACCCACCAAAGCAGTTTTACACAGTATAAAAATATATCACTGAGAGAGGCCAAGGGATTCTGAGAGAAATCCAACGTTAAACAACATAATATTGTGCAAAGGTCATGAATCCTTCTGCTCATGGTGTGTTTTCTTACTGTACTGATCTCCTGAATGAAAAGTAGCAGGATCCAGGTCAGGTATAGCTATGCTGCTATAGCCTTATTCTGCCGGGGTTTTCCTTATTGCACGCAGGCACATCTGTCTCTTCTGCTCTGCTTGCTAATCTACCTTTTGAACCCCCAACAATGTTTTTTTTTTCTCATTTTCCTCGGCTCTGGGCACCTGCTCGGAGCTCTAGCCAAAGTTTGCTGAGCACCCCCCCCGGCCCGGAGCTCCAGCCCTAGACCAGCTAAACCAGCTGGGCACCCCCGCGTCCTGCCACTGTTGACTTTCCATAACAAACCGGTGCCTGCCCGCGGCAGATGGGTTCCCTCTCTGAGTCCGGTTCTGCTCAAGGTTTCTTCCTGCTATCAGTCAGGGAGTTTTTCCTTGCCACTGTTGCCCTAGGCTTACTCTTTAGGGGGGCGGTTCTCTGTAAAGCTGCTTTGTGACAAAGCTCCTTTGTTAAAAGCGCTATACAAATAAAAATTGATTGAATGATTGAGGTAAGGATGCTTTTCATACATAACAAACTTCACGCAGCATGAGTCAACATTGTACAGGCCCTGGACACCTGTTTCAGCGTGCAATTTAATCTCATTTTATTTGTATAGCGCTTTTAACAAAGACACTGACACAAAGACGCTTTAGAGAGGAAATGGAAAGGATAACTGGGAAAAAAACTGGGACTAAACCCACAAAAAGTGAACAACTGTGGTGAAAAAATCTCCAGTAGGAAGAAAAACATTCAAATGGTGGTGAGAAAAAAAAACCCAATGAGAAGAAATCTCAGGAGAAACACAGCTATAGAACAGGAGGCCATCCTCCACTGGCCAGTATGATGGAAGTTAGGGGTATGCACTGTCATGCCCGGTGTAACAGTTAAGGTTATGTACTGTAATGCCCAATGTAACAGTTAGGGTTATGTACTGTAATGCTGTGTACAGTTAGGGTTATGTACTGTAATGCCCAATGCAACAGTTAGGGTTATGTACTGTAATGCCCAATGTAACAGTTAGGGTTATGTACTGTAATGCTCAATGTAACAGTTAGGGTTATGTACTGTAATGACTGGTGTAACAGTTAGGGTTATGTATGGTAATGCTGTGTACAGTCAGGGTTATGTACTGTAATGACCAATGTAACAGTTGGGGTTATGTACTGTAATGGCCAATGTTATAGTTGGGGTTACGTACTGTAATGCCCAATGTAACTGTTGGGGTTATGTACTGTAATTCCCAATGTAACAGTTAGGGTTATGTACTGTAATTCCCAATGTAACAGTTAGGGTTATGTACTGTAATGCCCAATGTAACAGTTAGGGTTATGTACGGTAATGCTGTGTACAGTTATGGTTATGTACTGTAATGCCCAATGTAACAGTTAGGGTTATGTACGGTAATGCTGTGTACAGTCAGGGTTATGTACTGTAATGACCAATGTAACAGTTGGGGTTATGTACTGTAATGGCCAATGTTACAGTTGGGGTTATGTACTGTAATGCCCAATGTAACTGTTGGGGTTATGTACTGTAATGCTGTGTACAGTTATGGTTATGTACTGTAATGCTGTGTACAGTTAGGATTATGTACGGTAATGCTGTGTACAGTTAGGGTTATGTACGGTAATGCTGTGTACAGTTAGGATTATGTACGGTAATGCTGTGTACAGTTAGGATTATGTACGGTAATGCTGTGTACAGTTAGGGTTATGTACTGTAATGCCCAATGTAACAGTTAGGGTTATGTACTGTAATGCTGTGTACAGTTAGGGTTATGTACGGTAATGCTGTGTACAGTTAGGGTTATGTACTGTAATGCCCAATGTAACAGTTAGGGTTATGTACGGTAATGCTGTGTACAGTTAGGATTATGTACGGTAATGCTGTGTACAGTTAGGATTATGTACGGTAATGCTGTGTACAGTTAGGGTTATGTACTGTAATGCCCAATGTAACAGTTAGGGTTATGTACGGTAATGCTGTGTACAGTTAGGGTTATGTACGGTAATGCCCAATGTTACAGTTAGGATTATGTACGGTAATGCTGTGTACAGTTAGGGTTATGTACTGTAATGCCCAATGTAACAGTTAGGGTTATGTACTGTAATGCCCAATGTAACAGTTAGGGTTATGTACTGTAATGCTGTGTACAGTTAGGGTTATGTACGGTAATGCTGTGTACAGTTAGGGTTATGTACTGTAATGCCCAATGTAACAGTTAGGGTTATGTACTGTAATGCCCAATGTAACAGTTAGGGTTATGTACGGTAATGCTGTGTACAGTTAGGGTTATGTACTGTAATGCCCAATGTAACAGTTAGGGTTATGTACTGTAATGGCCAATGTAACAGTTAGGGTTATGTACTGCAATTCCCAATGTAACAGTTAGGGTTATGTACTGCAATTCCCAATGTAACAGTTAGGGTTATGTATGGTAATTCTGTGTACAGTTATGGTTATGTACTGTAATGGCCAATGTAACAGTTAGGGTTATGTACGGTAATGCCCAATGTAACAGTTAGGGTTATGTACGGTAATGCTGTGTACAGTTAGGGTTATGTACTGTAATGCTGTGTACAGTTAGGGTTATGTACTGTAATGGCCAATGTAACAGTTAGGGTTATGTACTGCAATTCCCAATGTAACAGTTAGGGTTATGTACTGCAATTCCCAATGTAACAGTTAGGGTTATGTACTGTAATGCCCAATGTAACAGTTAGGGTTATGTACGGTAATTCTGTGTACAGTTATGGTTATGTACGGTAATGTTGTGTACAGTTAGAGTTATGTACTGTAATGGCCAATGTAACAGTTAGGGTTATGTACTGTAATGCCCAATGTAACAGTTAGGGTTATGTACTGTAATGCTGTGTACAGTTAAGGTTATGTACGGTAATGCTGTGTACAGTTAGGGTTATGTACGGTAATGCTGTGTACAGTTAGAGTTATGTACTGTAATGGCCAATGTAACAGTTAGGGTTATGTACTGTAATGCCCAATGTAACAGTTAGGGTTATGTACGGTAATGCTGTGTACAGTTAGGGTTATGTACTGTAATGTTGCGTACAGTAAAAAGAGCAGGTCCTGCTGAGTATGAAGCATTCTGCAGTCGGCCTCACCTTCAGCAGCTGGTACTGGACTCGTTCCCCCCAGCTGGTGTTTCGGCGCATCGGAGAACAAATCGCCCTGGGAAACAAGCCCCATAGGACCCAGAAATTACTGACCTTTTACTGTCAACAGGTATCCAACGAGCATACCTGGTTACCACGAGCACAGGCCAGCCTCATCATACAACACATCCGCAAACTCAATCAGGAGGCCTGAGACCGCGGGTCCATCCGCTAGGGTCTCCTGATCAAGAGCTTACAATATTCCAAAAAGCAGGATGTTTACGAAAAACACACCCTTCATGTGTAAAGCCCAAAAACTATGAGAGCATACAAACACACTTTCAACTTTCACTCAGATTAAAAAGCATCACATTGTCAGGAAGATGAAGATCAATTGGAATACGTTTCATTTCTCGAACCCAGCAGTTTTAACTGTAAACACCCTCGTTTGAGGTCCGGCACTCTGAATAACGAACACAAGTGCATCAACCATTAAAACACCTCACTTACCCAACATGTAAAATATATTTATTTGATTTAATTTGGTAATTATTATCAAAGATATGAATTATCAATCAAATCGGCGAATTTGTTGATAGGCAGAGCAAAATGTTTAGATCAACCGTTATCAAAATGTACAACTCACAACCAGAAATTTTTTTTAAGTTACAACAAATATTAAATCTAAAGATGAGGTTCAACTACCTTAAAACAATTAACAAAGGTTACAGACATGGACAGTCACACAAGAAATGCATGAGAGAATATACCAAACCACAGCTTTTGTCCCAAAGTAATCCAAAAGGCAAAAACCAAAAGACAGAAGATTCCAAATGAACCAGAGATAAACCGTAGAACACCAGACATAGATGCAGGACTCAGATGCACTTCCAACTGTTACCAAACTTCTTCTTTATAAGTTGCCCAAAAACTTAACTTAACTAAAGGAAAGCTGCATATTTTAACTGGTGAAATAGAGGAGGGGCACCCCCTCTGACACGCACGCACGCACGCACGCAGACACACAGATTCACACCTCAGATGTAACCCCCCAGGCTATGCTGGCCGAGCACTTTGAAGCTTCCTATGGCTGAGAATGGCCAAATGGTGAATTACATGTCTGACAACATATTAATGTCACCATTAATGAGTGGAAAACACATAATGCTTTTCAGAAAGGGTGTATTTTCAGAGGTATGTTTTTTTTTTGCCATTTTCTTCCATTTTCATTTAGTTGTTATACCAATTCCCCGTGTGTCCTGGTCGATGCGCTATCCTCTGTCGGTCTGGGGAGGGTGTAGACTACCACATGCCTCCTCCGATACACGTGGAGTCGCCAGCCGCTTCTTTTCACCTGACACTGGGAGGTTCACGCTGTCTCCCCCAGATCCACTCCCTGCTGAACAGGCGCCCCGACCAACCAGTAGCAGTCGCTAATGCAACGATCAGGGCTCATACCCTCAGCGGCTTCCCACTCGCGAACACAGCAAATTGCGCTCGTAGGAACGTCTGACCAAGCCGGAAGTACCGCTGCCGGGGATTGAACCCAGGTCTCTGCGGTGGTAGGCGAGTGCTTACACCTGTACACTACCCAGACGGCCCACCAGAGGTATGTTCATATTTCAAAGACTATAGGTGGCTAAAGCTGGCCTCTAAAATGGACCGCCTCTAAAACTGCATATGTCCTCAAATATGAAGTCGCATTTTTTTTAAACAACTCTAATATGCACATTACCCAGTTGCTAAGAGATGAAGGCTAAAAAGTCTAATCCGTACTCCATGAACTTTTTATATTTTGGAAATATCTTCTTTGCCCCTCCATCCTGCCGAGAAACTATATGTCATAGTGAGCACAGCCATAAACTTCACACATACATTAAAATGCATAGCAGCCCCAGTGATAACTACAATGTTTCTGCATTTGGGTTGGATTCTATTCTCATGAAACAATCCCAATGTAAGAAAGCCACATTAGCTACGTGGATTGCTAATGAGCCAGGTAGAGACCCTGACTTAGAGTGGTGGTGGGCTTAACAGCACAAACGCAATGGCTCGTTTGTAAAGCCAGGGAAATGATACGGGAAACATTCAGGCTACATTCACCTACCTCATCATCGTCATCAAACAAGCCCCTCCCTCCACTGAACAGACCGCCTTTCCCGCCAAATGGAGAATAGTCCTCATCCTCCATTTTTGGAGGACTGAACATGTCATCATCATCAGGAGCAGCTGTGAAGATTACAAAGTTCAGTCTCAACAGCAGTGAGTCACACAAGAACAGAATAAATAAGGAATGATCTGCAATTTACAATAATGCTATATTGTCACTTGATATGGTATATGTAACTGGATTTTTATGAATCAAAAATGATTATGAATGTAAAAATCGAATGGAAAAGAAATCAATAAAAAATATGAATATCCATCTTGAAGTCACACTCCCTCTGTTATATCTTAAATTTAAAAATGATGGCTTCTGTAGAAACCAGAAAAACTGGCTTAAGATTCACTATTTAAATTCACCATGCCAAAATGTAAAAAGCAGGACACTTCCTCTTTTTACTTACACCTGCTCATCATTTTAAAACCTCCTCTTATTTTTCACCATTCTCTATTTTTACTTCTCTGTTGTTCTTTCAATATGGAACACCCAGTGTGGCCTTGCAGAATCGAGTATGCAGTTAGGCCTTGCAGAATCGCGTATGCAGTTAGGCCTTGCAGAATCGAGTATGCAGTTAGGCCTTGCAGAATCGCGTATGCAGTTAGGCCTTGCAGAATCGCGTATGCAGTTAGGCCTTGCAGAATCGCGTATGCAGTTAGGCCTTGCAGAATCGCGTATGCAGTTAGGCCTTGCAGAATCGCGTATGCAGTTAGGCCTTGCAGAATCGCGTATGCAGTTAGGCCTTGCAGAATCGCGTATGCAGTGTGGCCTTGCAGAATCATGTGAGCAGTCAGGCCTTGCAGAATCGCGTATGCAGTGTGGCCTTGCAGAATCGCGTATGCAGTGTGGCCTTGCAGAATCATGTGAGCAGTCAGGCCTTGCAGAATCGCGTATGCAGTTAGGCCTTGCAGAATCGCGTATGCAGTTAGGCCTTGCAGAATCGCGTATGCAGTGTGGCCTTGCAGAATCGCGTATGCAGTGTGGCCTTGCAGAATCGCGTATGCAGTGTGGCCTTGCAGAATCGCGTATGCAGTGTGGCCTTGCAGAATCGCGTATGCAGTTAGGCCTTGCAGAATCGCGTATGCAGTGTGGCCTTGCAGAATCGCGTATGCAGTGTGGCCTTGCAGAATCATGTGAGCAGTCAGGCCTACCCTGAGATTTAACAGCCTTGGGCTCTTTCTTTCCTTTACTCTTCTTCTTTGCGGCAGAGGTGGAGGATTTTAATGCTTTGGAAAAATTGATAGAAACAAACAAAAATAAGTATGCAGATGAGATGGGGCAAGCACACCAAATTCATGCAATACCATTTGTGTGGGGGAAGAGAGAACTATTTCACAATACTTTAGCTGGAGTGCATTCCATTTGTTATTTAACCAGCAACGCAATGAATAAATATGAATGAGATTCACAGCTTTTTTATCTTTTTTGGGCAATGCACACATGTACATGAACTGATTGTTATATGTAATAATTAAGGGCAGGAAATGGAGTAAAAGGTGAAGGGCAGGTTGACTCACATGAGCGATCCTCTTCTGGCTTGCTTGGCACCTCCCCTTTAATGCGGGCGGCCAGTTCATCTGCAAACGATGCAGGGCCAGTGGAGCTCTGAAATTAGCAGGGAAAGTTTCACACTGGCACACACCACCCTCACCTAGAACCAACAGAACAGCTGAACCACACACCACCCTCACCTAGAACCAACACAACAGCTGAACCACACACCACCCTCACCTAGAACCAACACAACAGCTGAACCACACACCACCCTCACCGAGAACCAACACAACAGCTGAACCACACACCACCCTCACCGAGAACCAACACAACAGCTGAACCACACACCACCCTCACCTAGAACTAAACACATCAGCTGAACCACACACCACCCTCACCTAGAACTAAACACATCAGCTGAACCACACACCACCCTCACTGAGAACTAAACACATCAGCTGAACCACACACCACCCTCACCTAGACCCAACATATCAGCTGAACCACACACCACCCTCACCTAGACCCAACATATCAGCTGAACCACACACCACCCTCACCTAGAACTAAACACATCAGCTGAACCACACACCACCCTCACCTAGACCCAACATATCAGCTGAACCACACACCACCCTCACCTAGACCCAACATATCAGCTGAACCACACACCACCCTCACCTAGAACCAAACACTAACACAGCAAGTGTGCTAAAGGCTAACACAAAGTGTGTACCTGTCCATCTTCGTTTTCATCTTTATCAGATTCTCCAAATATATCAGAGTCTTCCTCTTCATCCTCCTCTTCTTCATCCTCCTCGCTTGCGATCGATGACTTCTGTACGATAAAGAGATAAACTCACGACCCTTCCACAGTCTGTTTCATGTTACAACCTCCAAAATCTACTTTCTGTACTTCCCAGAAACCACAGCAATAAATATGAATATTGGGAATTAACATTATCCTGCCAAATAAGATGCATATAATGATATTATTTTGTGGCCTTCTTGCTTGTCCCTACCTGATTTCCGCGTGCAAATAAAAATATGTGAGTCAAATGTGTTCAGAGAGACAGCAATTGTGGCTCTAAAATGGCTAACTCACTTCTTTTATGCTTCCTTGTCCTTCTTCATCCTGGTCAAAGTCATCTGACTGCTAATTCCAAAAACACAGTAAAAGAAGTATAAACAAATACATAAAATTATGATCGTAGCACAGAATCCCTGAAGTGTCCCTGCATGTTTATTAAGGCCTGGAGCAATTCAGTTCATTAATGGCAAATACTATTTTTCCACTCATTGTTGAGTCTGTCATCAAAGAAAATCAAGAGAAATTCATGACCTATTGCTGGATATGTTTACCACTTAGAACATGCAAATAGAGGGTAAGTGATTTATTCACAGAAGTGAGTTATAAATAAGCAGCTTGCATGGTAAGATAAAAGATAAATGCTTCACCATTCAAACAAGAAATAATGAGTTACAGTACTTTTGAAAAAACATAGAAGTCTTACATCGTCATTCTTATCTTCTTCACTGTCAATGACGCTGTCTCGGTCGCTATCTATGGACATTTCTGTAAATAAACAAGAGAGCTTCATAACTGAGAAAGTTTACACATTTATAAATGCAGAGCATTGTCTCATGAAGGATTTGTGATTTTAACTGCCTAAATACACTAATTCCTTTGGTGTCTGATGTCTGATCCACAGTACGAAGCCAGGCTGCATTATGGCTCTACCTGATTTGCTGGCTCATACTGCCCTCTTAAGGCCACTGCAGGTACTGAAACTACATGCACAAATCATTCCGTTTGTTCAGTTGTGAAGTAAATCAAAGAAGCATGTCAGAAATATATGTCATGGTAGGTATGATACGTTATGACATTCGCTTGCTCAGAAGTTCTTGCTTTCAATTATATATAAAATGAATAAAACCGATTTTTTATACATGAAATCACTATGTTGTAAAAAAAGATGAGCATAGCTGTAATGGTATTATTTGTGTACAGATTGTAGAGCAGCCAGGCGCTGTGTTTAAGACAATGACAGTGTTCTACCTTCACTGGAGAGGTCTCCAAGCCCCACGTCATCTTGTTCCATGAAGTGCTGAGATCCTATCAGGTAAGGCAAGGGTCTGTCCACATACAGGTCCTGCAAGCAGTGATGTCATCAACACACACCAAACTCAGGAAACATTCAGGCTGGAAAACTATTTTAAATAAAGAAAGCTTTCTCTGTAAGCCCATTTATTATAGAGAGAGAATTAGTCTTCACCAGTCCTCAAAAACAATAAAATGCATAATTTTGTTTAATTAAAAATGGTGATTCCCTTAGGTAGGCCAGGACAACAAAAAACTAAAAACCCACCTCTTCTGACTGTATCTTAGCTCCCTTTCTATTTCCACTAACAGTTGTTTTCCTATGTATTACTTTAGGATTGTTACAGTGTGCTTTATGCTTTTATATGGCCTTTAGCAGTATGAATCTATGCTAAGTACTATGGCCCTCGGGTGGCATAAGTTAACTTTGCTATATGCTTTAAAGATGTTGCACATACTAGTTGGCCCAGTGTTAGCCAGGAGTGAAACTACTGCTCACATAACTCAGAGACAGGCACTAATGCTCTCTTAAACAGCAGGTCCCTCTGGATTAAGTGACTGTAATGTAATTTTTTACTTTGCTTGCTTAAACAGCGGGTCACTCCACTGGCACACAGTGGATCCAACGGAGACATGTACCCAAGATTTACGCACCTTTGGTTCTAGTATCGGCTCAACTCGATCAGCGATTTCTTCATCTTCCGATTCCGAGTTTCCTGCTTTGATATCCAGCTGCTCAAAGGCAGATTCCAGAACCCTCAGGCCGTAGTTCACTGCTTCCTGGACTTTAGGAATGAGCTCCGCCTCCTTCTGTTCTCGCGTCTTCTCCTGAGGAATTAAAGCGCTATTCACCACGCGAAACTAAGAGGGTTAGGGTGAGGGTTAACCCTCACCCTAGCCCTCACCACATAATATACTCAAGGGCATAAACTAAGCTCAGTAAGGTTGTAGTTGTCTGGACTAGAAGCACTGAACTTTCACACTGGAAGATGCAAGCTGTTCTTTATTTTCTAATGTGCATTTAAAAAGTGTGTAAAAAGTGCAAATAAATCGCAATCACAAATGTCTCTGTTGAATTTTGACCATTTTCTGGATGAAATAGGAACGAGGTATGTCTAGTTTATTTAACAGTTACCTTATCCAGGTCATTTCCCTAGTTAGAAGTATAGGCCATCAGGATTATAATCCTGGTCAATAATCACATTTCAAGTGGGCTCGACCATAACATTACTATAAACATTTAGAATAGCACTTTCCAAAATATTAAAAATCAAGATATCTTAGATCTGTTCAAACATTTCCCCATTTTTTCAGATTTTTTGGCTTTTGACCAAGTGACAAATCAGAGGATTCATCGAGATGATGAACAGCACCAATCTTTATCCTCATTCAGATTTACAGTCCAGGGAAAAAAGATCATCATCATCACTATCATCAATAACAGCAACCGTCTCAAACTGAAAATAAAAACACCCTGAAGCTATTTATAGCACAGGGGTAACACAGGGTTAAAATCCCTCCACCCTGCAGGCATCCCTGTTCTCTGCGATTCTCACCTGTTCTGGCTGTATCTCTGTAGCTTCAGGTTTTGACACAGGCTCCTCCACTTCCTCGTCATACACGCGCTGTAGAATTCAACCAATCAGCCCACATGCCCACTCACAGCAAAGAGATACAATTCAACCAATCAGCCCGCTTGCCCACTCACAGCAAAGAGATACAATTCAACCAATCAGCCCACATGCCCACTCACACCAAAGAGATACAATTCAACCAATCAGCCCATATGCTTACTCACAGCAAAGAGATACAATTCAACCAATCGGCCCATATGCCCACTCACAGCAAAGAGATACAACAATTCTCAGACATGACTGTAAAACATGGCACAATTTTTTGAATCAATGATGAAGGAATGGAGACAGCTTGTCCTGAGACTCTTAAAGGTGCAGTGGGTGTTCAGTGAAGCATTGCTAGATGAATGACACATGCTCTTGATGAAGCAGGTGTTGAAGTATGTGAAGCATGTTTAGACATGGGTTCTTGATGAACTAGCTGTTGGAGATTGCGTGAAGCACATTTTGACGTACATTCTCGATGAACTGCGTGTTGGAGAGCATGAGGAAGTCGTTGAAGACAGTGTGAAGGCAGCAGTCTGTGGCCTTGGTGTCTCGGATTAGGCCGTCCAGCTGCTTCTCAATCTCATGCGTCTTTGACAGCATCCTCTGAGAGAAGTCTTGGAGGAATAGGAAGAGCTACGGAGACCGAGATGAAACCATAATGAGAGCGAGACAGAGGCGAGACCACATTTCCACACAATATGACAACTATATGCAGCTCTAGGACAAGCACGTGACAGTGCAAATAACTGAGCCCCCTACTCTACTCCTGAAGTACCTCCTGTGGAGCAGATGTGATCTGAGATACCTCCTGTAGGGCAGAGGTGATCTGAGATACCTCCTGTAGAGCAGATGTGATCTGAGACATCTCCTGTATTTCAAGATTTCATGCCAACTTCTGCTTAATTATTGAAATAGTCCAATATTTCACTTGATCTGCCATTTTTTATACACTCGTGAGTTACCGACACAGACTACACAATAGTCCAATACAGGACTGTTGCACTGGTTCTTGTGTATGCAGCTGTAATATAGAACTTGTTGGAACTGTAGCATCCCAGTATATTTTGTGCTACGGTGCTTATTACCTTTTCTATAAAGTGCTTATTAAATCTCCAGTTGTAGCCTTCATGTCACCTTTTTGTTATAGAAAGTTATTTTAGATAAGTTTCTAACTCGGAACATCTGAAAGGAATTGGTGGACAGACTTTTAGAAAAGAGGACCATCTTCAACAGCTTGGGTTACATCTACCTGCCCGGGGAGATCCTGCAACCTGCGCTGAGCCTGAATAGATGCTTGGAACATCTTTAGGACATATTGATTTAATCCTAATGGCTGTCACAATGTAGCCTCATAACCCTTATAACTGCTAATAGCCTGAGTGTTCATATGTATTCAGAAGATGGAAACAATAAAATCTGCAGAGCTCAAGTATTTCCCTCATGTACAGATGAAATTCTAAGTTTGAAACTCTTATTGATTAATGTCCCTTTTCCCAGTAAAAAACAGACATAATTAAAAAATGCAATAACATTTAAGATTCTCAAAATTAATGATCCGAGATGCATGTTCCTCTGTCTTACTCCGGAGTCAGCAGCCAGAGACCAGTTAGCGCTGGTCTTGCGAATCTCCTCCAAGGACCATGGCCTCTCCCACACCTGCTCACCCGTCCCGTTCTGTTCACTAGGCCCGTTAGGCCCGTTAGGCACGGCCGGCGACACTGCACTCATCTGCAACACACCACCCACACGTTAGAACACTGCAACACACCACCCACACGTTAGAACACTGCAACACACCACCCACACGTTAGAACACTGCAACACACCACCAACACGTTAGAACACTGAAACATACCACCCACACGTTAGAACACTGCAACACACCACCCACACGTTAGAACACTGCAACATACCACCCACACGTAAGAACACTACAAACACACCACCCACACATCAGAACACTGCAACACACCACCCACATGTTAGAACACTGCAACACACCACCCACACGTTAGAACACTGCAACACACCACCCACACGTTAGAACACTGCAACACACCACCCACACGTTAGAACACTGCAACACACCACCCACACGTTAGAACACTGCAACATACCACCCAAACGTTAGAACACTGTAACACACCACGCACACGTTAGAACACTGCAACATACCACCCAAACGTTAGAACACTGCAACACACCACCCACACGTTAGAACAAGGCAACACAAGACCCACACACATTGCAACATTGCAACACAACACCCACACACAACACATAAAGTAGTAATTCACCTAAATGTAGCAAACTCGTGATTAGCCTACTGTTCTCTTCATTTGATCATAGCTTTATCATAAGTTCATTACCAATGAACGTGTGTATGGAAAACAGGTATAGGCTATAACTACTGGCCTGTAACTGCATAACTCCAGAACCTGGAGCTTCTTCATTCTAATTCAAACTCGCAAGCTACTGTCACGCAAAAACAAACGAGCATTTAAAAAAATGTATTTCTGCTGAATGACATTTAACAGAGAAACTATAGCACTTACTAGGCTGGGAACTATCTAGGTAACCATTCGGAATTATTGAGAATTACTAGCATCAGCAACGACTGTAGACTGTAGTAGCATGCGGATATTGTTACATCCTTCCGAAATAGCTAACTTCGCTCGCTGGTTAACAATTAAAATTTGGTAGCCCTGCAATAATTGCTTAGCAATAAAGCTAGCCAATACACTGTACACTAATATTTACATAGAGAATAGCTACCATACGGTGGCACTTCTAGTTAGCCACCAGCGTTATTAATGTAATTCGGGCCAGTTTGGATCACAAAACTTAGTTACTTAGCTTGCCTTTCAAAACCAATACTGCTTCGCAATTCGCACAATATAAAACAAAACAACCATAGATATCGTATTCTAGTTATCAAAGACGGAAAAGCTCAGCCACAGCTAGCTTATTGGGCTAGCTAAAATGCGTGCAGGCTGACTCTGTCTTTCAGCATTACTTTCATTTTCTAAAAACTAGTCTAGCTAACGCTCGCATATCACAAAAAAGGAACAAAAGTGTACAGCTATTCCCTAGCTAGAACTACAATTAGCTTTACAGCACTTGGCAGCATGTAGCAGCTCATCAATCTCTGCCTAAGCTAGCGTGGAGTCATTGTTCTTACCTTTTGGCAGTAACGTTCTCAAACTTCTTCGGGTACTGCTTTTCACTTTATTTTTAAGACTGTGCGCTACAACGAAGCTTTAATGTCCCGTTTTCTCATCGGTTTTCTGACAGGTCGGCCATGTTCTGTGTGTGCTGTAGGTTATCAGCTGACACGCGTCACCTGACTAACGGAGCCTCGGAGACAAGAAGATCTGAAGCGGATTGCGGATTGTGCATTACGTTGTGCAATGGGCCAATTTTTTCCACTGTATTTACAAAAAATCCAACAGAGATTGGACTGCATTACAGTATCAATAGCCTTTTCATATAATTAATGTTTCTGTTCAAGATGGTTTCCCTAAATTTGACCCATTACAAGCCTATGAAGTAGACCACCCTCATATATTGACTTTGAGGGCTTGACATCAATCAGTCCATTTACAATGGCAGCCAAATTACATTGAAAAGAAGGGTGAAAATATGATCATTTAATTGACTTGGAGGGCAAATAATGCTGGAAACTGTGTTTAAATGACTGCCACATTTGAACAGAAATTGTACTTTTTTATTCAGTCAAAAAAAAAAACAACTGTGTAACACAATTTGCCATTGTTAAGGATACGGTCTAGGATTTCAGAGCTATGTTCAGGAGAAAGTTTGTGGTTTCTATTTTCATTGATGACATTGAGAAGAAATGAGAGCTGAAAAGCTCAAATAGTTTCCTAAATGCGGCTAGTGTTCTGAACCAAAAGTAGCTGAGCACCTATCAAAGTAGAACATGAGAGGCATCACAAGGACATTCTACCAAACTAACATTATTCTCCCTCAAGATCCAAAAATGAATGGACTGGTACCAATATGCTAATTTCTAAACCCATGGACATATCTGATAGTGGATCTACACTCTGTTACTATATGATAATTCATCAGTGCGGTGATGTAAAGCACGCATACTTGTGTATGCGCGGGGGATTTTCTGCAGTTAGGTTCACAGTAAGTCCTCACTGAGGCATGTGTGAGTGTAACCCCCGAAAAAAAGCCTGCTGTGAGCTCATTCAAATATCACTGTACTGTATATTGCACACTGTGTGTATGATGTGTGTGTGTGTGTGTGTGTGTGTGTGTGTGTATGTGTTTGTATGTGTGTGTGTGCGTGTGTGTTTGTGTGTATTTCAGTGCGACATTAAAAAAGTCACATCTGAGGATGGAGTGTAGCACAGTGGGTAAGGAACTGGGCTTGTAACCGAAAGGTCGCAGGTTCGATTCCCGGGTAAGGACACTGCCGTTGTACCCTTGAGCAAGGTACTTAACCTGCATTGCTTCAGTATATATCCAGCTGTATAAATGGATACCATGTAAAATGCTATGTAAAAAGTTGTGTAAGTCGCTCTGGATAAGAGCGTCTGCTAAATGCCTGTAATGTAATGTAATGTAATGTTTGAAAATAGCCATTCACAGATTAAATAATCCTGAAATGAGCTCGGAACCAGAGATATTGCTCAGTTGTTATTCATTTCTGTTGTCTATAAGCAATTCCATTTTATTGCTGGTGTACAAAGATATGAGTGAATTGCTTAATAAATCTTTTCAGTCTGGGCACCACTGCATTTTTGGCACAGATTTAACACAAGTGAGATCATCAGTGATATAAAAAAGGAATGACATAAAATAAATGACATCAAACATTACCACAAGAGGAACCATACAGCATTCAAATTATATTTATTTTCTGAAGACAAGTTATTGCTTTATTTGTAGGCTCATGCACAGCAGAAATGAATGTACATGTTAAATTGACAGTACATTTGTACATAATGATTTTTTCTGTGTTTATGAGAAGTGGTTTCGTCATGAATATCCTTTTATAAAATCAACTATCATCTGTGTGTAAGATACTCAGACTAAATTACCAGGATATCTCTTCTCTTACAAATCCCAGGGAAACGCTTCCTGTTATTATCCCTTCCTGTGGCACTGGAGAACTCTCTGAGGGATATTGTGCTTCCATGATTGTTTCAGCCGTCATCAGATTTCCCAGTGGAATATCCTATGACCTTAGTCAGCCGGATGTTTCCGGCATCCCAATGACCTCTTTGGCCGTTTCTGTTTTAAGTGCTGGTTCAGCCATCTTTGGAGACATATCTTCTAATTGACACACTGTTGTTTTTGTGTCTTTTCTTAGGTTTGACAAATTTCATATCAAATATTTTTTGAATGGGGTCCTCCATCCTCCTGCTGTCTTTTTCTCTCGTACCTTCTTCCTGTGGAGGATAACTCCACCGTGATTTGGAGGATATATTCAAGCCAGTGTCTTCCTTCCTGGCAATGCATCCTCTATGGTTTTATGTCCCCACCTATGACTGTGACCGGTGATTTCTCTCCTGGGTCTTCCATTGCGTCACTGCTGATTTGCTTTAGTTTTATTTCACTGGAACGTTCTTCTTTAAGAATTGTGGGTTCCTTTTTTGCAGAATGTTTCCAATCCAGGTGTAGCTTTTTGAGTTGTTGCTGGAGAGCTTATGCCCTCTGATTTGATCAGGCTTTCCAAGCACTTCTCTGGGATGTCTTTTGTTGCTGCAATGGTGATTAACGGTGCATCTGGTTCACATTTTGTACTGCATGCAAGCCTTGAACAAGATTGATCTAGTGGTGACTTCACAGGATCCACTGTCCCTTTTGCTGGATTTTCTTCTGGTTTCACCACAACATCTGAAGTTTGCTTTTCTTTATCACTGTGAGCCAAAATCTCTGGCTCTGGCTGCACTGACTCCTTGACCTTAATTAGGCCATAAACCTCTTTCTCAAGGGTCTCCTTTGTCCCGGACAGCTCTTTCCCTCCCGTAAACATTTTATCTTTTTCTCTTTCATTTCCTTCTTGGGGTTTGCCTGGAGTAGGGCCACCAGGGGGTGACTGTTCTATCAAACCCAGCTCTAGGAGCCCAGAAGAGTCTGTAATCTGTGACCCTACACATTTCTCTTGTGCCTCTCGCTCTGTGATAAGATGCTCTGCTTGTAAAATAGCCATGCTCCTGTATTCCTGTGTTTTTTCTACAAAGCCTTCTCCCGTATCTTCAGCAGTATTTTCTGCATCATGACCCTCCTCTGTTAGTACTGCCATGTCTTCTGTTTCAGTACTCTGGTGTTTTAACATGGCCCTGGCCCACTGCTCTTTCCGGTTTTCTTCTGCATCAGCCAGACCTCGGGTCCCCATAAGACCTTCCTCACCTTCATCCTCCTCTCCGGTTGCTGCATCGGCTGTAGCTTTAGCTGACGGTGCCCCTCGCTCTTCCTCTGATCCTGCAGCATCCTCTTCCTCTAGTGTCCCCTCGACCTCAGCCAATTCTCCCTCCCCATCAGCACTATCCTTCTCTTTATCACCACAAGCTCCTTCGGTACTAGATCTCTCGGACTCTGTCTCCTCAGTCTCAGACAGCTCCACTTCCCTTGTTGTTTCAGTTATGATCTCTTCCACAAACTTATACTGGGGCATAACCTTGTAGCGCCGGCCCCTTTGGATGGTAAAATATGGCAGTGTGTAGACGGGGGACTGTCTGTACACATATGGCACTGGGCCCTCGGTGCAAGAATGAAGTCGCATTTCTTCCCCTTCCAAGAGTTGCCTTAAAAAAAGAAGTTACAAATAATAATTAAAATAAAATGTAATTACAATTATAAGGTAACAATTATGTGGTAACATAACATAGCAGGTTTTCTTGTGATGTTCATTTAACATTATCCAGTAAGAATGTACTTATGAATGCCTTATGTATGAATATATCCTAAAACAGTGTGGGGGCCCCATGTGCATTCTAGCATGTGTTCTAAGCGCATTTTCAACAGACCGTTAATTGTTCTTAATGAAACACTTTTAATATCCGTTGAGGCCACATTATGTCAGAAGCTTAAAGGAAAACCCACACCTAGTTCAATCCAAACTCAATATTAAAACAAATGGCAGCTTTTTCTTAACTACCACAGTTGATTCAACTGGGGTTTGTGGGTTTAATAAAAATAATAATAATGAATTGTATTAAGCGCTCATCTTCCAAGTTATTTTTGTTGCTATGGTGATTACAGTTGTGTTTTGGTGCAATTATTATTTTGGCTGTGAAACTTGTCTTTTGCGGTGACCTGTTTCATGACCTGTTTGGCACGGAATCAGGAACCAGCAAGATAATAAAACAGAATTTTATTGATACCAATTATTTAGGTTACATTATTTACGTTATATTATCTTCTGGTATTCTTCCACAGATCAGACATTTGCTTATTATTACCTGTAGGAAGCAATTTCCACATCTAAAGCCATTTTCACATTTAGCAGATCTTGATATTGCTGACAGTAACCAGACATCTCAAACTTAGAGTTTGTAAGCTCAAACTTCAACCGTCTTATAGTGTCCTGCAAAAACACAGATTTCACAAGTTAAAACCACAGATCATGAGACAATTATACTATCTACATTGTAATTATTGTCTGTCAGAATAACTGCTTATTCTCACTATATCTACCATATCTGACTTAATAATATTGCACTATTAAGACTCAAAACATTCATAATTTAAAAAGCAAGTCTAAAGTTTAAAGTCTTTGGTTGGACCTAGTAAACACACACTATATATATAGGCATCTTTCGAAATATCCGACTAATACCTTCCCACAGTATGTTCACTGAACTCACTACGTCACTCTGCAGAGTGTCTGCCAAGTTATTGTTATGTAATGTAATGTAAAGATAAAAAATAAATTGTGCTACAATTTAATCGCTTTTACTGTTTAGTACATATTTACATTAGACCTTGAGCTAATGGGTGCATTTACTCTGCATTCAAAATCGCATAACACTGGGATTACTACTATGCTGTACTATAAATATGGCTAAATTCAAAACTTTGATAGTGTTGCCTAAATACCTTCATGAAGATTATAATGCACACGACTTATCGATACCTGGTATTGACTGACTTCCGCACCATGGTCTTCTTCGAGGGCGTTCAGTCGCTTCTCAAGAGCCTCTTTTGCGCCTTTTAATGTATCTAGCCCGATGTTTTCAGTTTGTAGCAGCTTCTTGTGTTCTGCGATTTCTTGCTTCGTAGCCTCGAGCGTTTTTCGATGTATTTCAGCGGCTTCCATAATGTTTTCCGCTTGAGCCAGGAAACATTGCTCTGCTTGCTGAATGCCAGAGCACGCGCGTCCTTCAAGTTGCCTCCTAATGTCCCTCAAAGCCGTTGTGATGTCTGCGGTTCCAGGACCTTTCGTTTCAGTACTAAGCTGAGCCTCGTGGATTTGAGCCATCATTTCTGATACCTCCTCTTTGTGTTTTTGCTTTAGGAAATGTATTTCTTCAACAAGGGATTGGGCTTTTTTGTCTAATTCCGTTTTGGATAGATGTGCGTCATTAATATGCGTTTGCATTGTCACAATACCACTTTCAGTGTTTGTCCTATAATGAAATTCTTGCTCACATTTTGATTGTAAAGAGTACAACTCTTCCTCTAAGTGATCAAGTTCTACCTCAATCTGTCGAATTGTTTTGGCAATGTCATACACTTGTTTCCTTAAATCTTTAATCACAGGGTCGTACTGCTGTGCCAGAGAAGACGATTGTCTCCTTTGCCTAATATCTTCGATTTCTTTCTCTAAAGATTTGTTGTGATTTTCTAAACAACGAACCTTTTCTATGAACTGTGCAAAGCGGCGGTTGACTTCCTGAAGCAGTTTTTTCTCATTCCTGTTCATCTGTGTATCTCCTGCAAAATCAAGGTTGTTGGTTGGAATCGTCCCCAATTCCCTATGCAGCATCACGCTGTATCTTTTGACTGAAGAGGAAGACGCAGTGCTCGTTGAGCTCTTCAATATTTGTGAAGTAGATGATCCGAGATATGCAGTCCGTGAATATTCTTCTCTGATTCTCCTATGAGGAGAACTTGAGAGATACTGCATACTGTAGCTAAATCCGTTCTGCAGTATTGCTGTGCTGGTGTGCGGATCCAGCCATTTCTCACCCTTTATATACTCGCTGTCAGTGTCAGCTAGCGTCGCAGAATGGAACTGTCCGCGGTGCTAAAACGGAATCTGCGATTATGCGGGTATTCCTCCAGCGATGTGGATGCGTTTGAAAAATTCGTGACGAAACATTTGAGTCCTCATTGAGACTTTAGTGACAATAATGTTTTACCAAAATAGTAATGTCTTTAATGTTTCCCAAGTGTCCTCAGGCGTTGCAAAACTGATGTTTCAACAGCTTTTTCTCAAAAAAGGCAGGAAAAAAATTATGATAATAAAATCATTGCTCGTTCATGTTCAAGGTTCGATTTGTATGCTAATTGTGTTATTTAATGCAATTTTCTGAAGAAAGATAAATTAATTCGTTAAAATATAAGTAATAATTCAAATATAAATGTAATCAACTAATTCATTCTCATGCAGGCAACCTGTGGTAATATGTCAGAGCCATTGCTTCCATCACTAGTGGACAGTGTGTAAAATCACTGCAGGTGATGCAGTGGCAATTTGAAGTGTTGCAACCTATTTCAAATAGTGAACAAGTGAAAGCAGAAATTATTTGAAATTATACTGTTTAGTACTGCACAATACCATACTGCAGGGTTTCAGATAAAATGATAAATTCAGCTGCATGGCAGTATAAGCTGAAAACATTCCAATGAAGAAGACAGACCAATAGATAAACACACAGAATCACCTGTATCTTTTATTAAAGCCTGGAAATTGATTGCTATTTTTACACAAAACATATGAAAGAAAACATGGTTATGGAGACTATTTAATAAAGGTATATAGGTATGTTATCACGGCAGCGGTACTTCCGGCTTGGTAAGATGTTCCTTTGAACACAATTGGCTGTGTTCACGGGTGGGAAGCCGGTGAGGGTATGAGTCCTGATCGCTGCATTAGCGACTTCTACTGGTTGGTCGGGGCGCCTGTTCAGCAGGGAGGGGATCTGGGAGAGATAGCGTGAACCTCCGCGTGCGTTACGCTCTCCCAGTGAAACTCCTCTCTGTCAGGTGAAAAGAAGTAGCTGGCGACTCTACATGTATCGGAGGAGGCATGTGGTAGTCTACACCCTCCCCAGACTGACAGAGGATAACGCATCGACCAGGACTGTGATACACAGAAAATGGGAAAAAATGGCAAAAAAGGTATGTAGGTATGTTAAGGGTTTAGTTCCACTTTGTTAGGGATGAGAAAGACCAGTATGGGAACATGCTTTTGTTCTTGTCTGGCTCTTTAACACCTGATTTGACATATCAACTATCTTCAGTGCAGAACCTTGATTAGCTGAAACAAAGGTTTTATTGCTGGGCTATAACAAAAACAAAACCAATACTGTTCATTCTTAAATATGCTCTTCCATCCTATGTTTTCCTCCACAATGAGAAAACAAACATGAAACCGTCCAGACCCACGGCGCAACTATATTTTTTGGTTGATTTTACACGCTCATATATGGCAGTTGGTTCTCTCAGAATTCTGACTGATATAGCCAGGGCAATATTTTCACTGGAAACTTGATACCGCCTTATAACTTCAAAGTCCCAGGTCATTTGTGAATGGTTTAAATGGATTTTGAAAATAGTCACTTCATGCTACAATCATGATAACGGCAATAACTGTGCTGTGAAGTTTAGGTAGCAAACAACAAGGCTAAATCCTTTTGACGTAATTTACATAGAAACTATACACTCAGATTGCCTAGTTTCACTCACTGTGACCAAGCGGAATCGATAATGTTTCAGAAAATATATAACTTTAAAAGATTTAATTCAATCTTCTACCGAGAGTTTTGCCGTTTATTGAGGGTGTGACAGAACATTTCGGTGCCGCTGACTGTAATCAAATGTTTTTCACATTCACCGTTCTATTGAGCAAGTACCGTTCATAGTACATTTTTATGGGTTAGTGCTGTCAGATTATGCTATCTACTTTACATTAACTTTGTATGGTGATCAATAAAGGCTAACAGCACAGTACCACTTACTTCTTGTCACTTGTATCACCACTGTAACTAAAAAAAAGGCTACAAATGACCTTTTCTATGAGAAATGTGTTGTCGAGCTCACGCGCTGGCGACATTCTAAAGCTCCATTTTGCCCTCCGTACTATATAGCTAGCTAGCTATGGCGCGTCCTCACCTCTGTAACGTTATTTGTTGTCCTCCATGTGTCCATACGTCTGTATTGGTGGTTGTAGCTGTGTGTCCTTAGCTCCTACTCAGGCATGCAGGATAGCATCCGTATGCACTAACTAGGTTAACTAAAGTAGGCGAAACGCGAACCTGTTAGGGTTAGCTAAAATAACGTTAGGCGATAAAGCTGTGCTTAAAAATGTTGTGCCGTACCACCTGCCCACCTGCACATGCGCCCCACCAAACCTCCCTCAAAGGTTGTCCGTGAGTGAGTGAGTGACTGACTGACTGACTGACTGAGCACAATTTGCCACGCATAGCCCACGGCGCCAGTTCCTGTGCGTCATGGGAAAAATGGAATATAATCCGGATATCTGTTGAAAAAGACACCATAACAGCAGCTAGCTGGAATGAAAGATTATAGGCTTTTCAGCTTTACTGGACAGGACAGTGTTGAGAGACAAGAAGAACAGAAAAGAGAGAGGGAGAGACGCGTGACAAAGGTCACATGGTTGGAATCAAGCTGCTAGCATTGAGGCGTGCAGCGAGCACGTGGACAGTGCTCTGCAGGCTACGCCATGAGACACTCCGGAATTAAAGTTTTTTAACCATAATATACTTTATGTTTCTTGCTCATTTGGCTTTTCAGTGTAAAGGATCTTCTTCCACATGCACCTCTATCAGAAGTAAAGGCATTAGCCTGAACTGGTGTCAAGCTCATGACTGATCAGATGTATTATTGGTGTCTCACTGCCGCACCGTGTGGAAGGGTGTCACTGTAGACATCACTGTACAGGGGTCAATGCCAGTCAAGGCAAAACAATGTCCAAAGTTCAGATGAGGTGCAAAAAAAAAAAAACTGAGTGCTTTTTATCAGTGGTTGAAAAAAACATATCCATCCAAGGTGCATTCCAGATTCTCCAACACAGGAAAAAAGTAAAATTACAAGAGCAATCATGAAAGAAATGTGACACTTTAGAAGGTAAACTGAACAGTTTACTTTAGACAGCTACTATGGTCAACACACTTGGCAGAACCATATCAGTATGCTCTTCAGTAGAACGTCCCCCATGTAGCCTTCTTATCTCTTGTGTAAAACAGGTGTTTTATACTGTATGTTTTTAGTTCCCAAAAGTGATTTTCCAATCATGACAGCTACTTGCAATAAGCTTGAACAAACACTCTTTTACTTCTTTCCTTTTTAAACAATATGTCCTTTAGCTATACATTATTCTGCATTAATATATAGTCATTGAATAATAGTTATATTAGAGAAACCCAACCATTACTTTAAAATGAGTTTTTACTGTTAATAAATTACAACAAATAAATGACAACCTTGTGGATGAACCCAAAAGGAAGCGATCTTGCACATCTCGCCCCAGCTCATCCAGCACATAAGACCAGGTAGAGCAGGTAGACGCTCTTTCACAGGTGCTCGTCCAGGTGAATTGAATAACACAACAGTGTGGGGAACAAAAATCTATGATAAGGTAATATAAATTTTAACATGACCACAGTTTTTTGGTTAAGCAAACATTCAGCCTGAAACGTCCTAAGTTACTTATTGCAGCTGGTGTGGATGGGGGCAGGGTGACTAGAGATTGAAAAGGGTAGAGAGCTGCAGACTGCCCTGATGGAAGCTGTCAGGGGCACCTATCATAGTGTGAGCTCCGATTAAATCTTTTTAAAGCCAAATTCTAGTGAAGGTGGCTTGGGACGGCAGGGAGTGAAGGAAGGGAGAGGATGTGTAATCTGAAATGTATTTTTTTACATTCCACTCCCAATCTAGAATCGCCCATTATCACTTGAATCCTTCTAATTTGTTCCTGTAGCATTTTCATGTTAATCTGTAGCATTTTCATGTTAATCTCCATCCAGCACTTACATTGCCCTTGTATCGTTATCTTGGTTAGCACATTAACTTCAGCACATTGTGTTTCAAATTTGTATGAAGTATGCTCTATAAATAAAGCCTGATTGATTTATTGATGGTAGCTTGTTGTCATGCCTCCTAGTCTGACTTACTATAACTTCCTGATCTAGCCTGTGCTTACTGTATGAACTGAACTTAATGTGTTCATGGCTTTAGATAACTTACATAATGAGTATTGTACCTTAACGGACCTGTGTTTTGTAGTTGTTCCAATGACCTTCGGTATGCACTTATTGTATGTCCTTTGGATAAAAGCATCTGCCAATTAAATGTAATGTAACATAGTTTTTTTTTTAATGTCAAAATGACTGATATCAATTTATTTCTAGTACACCAAGAAAGCAAGAAGAACAAGGAAAATTATCTGTTACTATACTGAATTGCTGCATGGTGAAAATTAAGCACAGCTTAAATCACAACAAATGCATTGTCAGATATCTAGTCTTTAGATTATGGCCTTAGAGAGGGAAACAGTGAATTGTATACAATATTATATTGTTTCTAAGAATGTGGCATGCTCTCCCTTCCACAAGCATCACAGCAAATGTGAAATTAAAATCCACTGATACCCTAATCTAGGCCGTTGATCTATGGGTCTCACCTCCTGCAGAGTTTGTCAGAAGAGACAAACCAGAAGACACAGGACACCATATCGGGGGTCAGAGACCCTGCAAGGCTGCATGCCTAACATTTGTCTTAAGTTTGAATGCAATCTGTCATAAATGAGTTTGACCCCCCTTCCCTTCCTTCCTACACCTTAACTCGACATCAGGGCAAACATTCTCAAGCCATGCTGGGTAAGATATTTTAGATGGTCACAGGAAAAAGTTGTGTTATGGTTAGTTTAGATTTGGAGAATAAGAGTTTTTCTCTTTTTATTGTGGTGGTTAAGTGTTTCTTGCTGGTTTCCTTTCATCCTGTGGCGATTAAACTGGAAATGGGTAACACTTTGGCAAGGTCTGGCTTATCCATCTCTGTCTTTCTTTTCTGGTATTTCAAAATTAATTGCTTAATGTTTTGTATAATGTCTTCTGTTTTGTAATTTAAAAGTAATGAGCCTGCATTCAATAAAGAATGTATGATTTCAATTCATTAATCTAATTGACTGCTTCGTATTGAATTCAGTTATTCAATCTTAAAACCTGATATAGAACTTGTTTTGACTTGATGGTTGATAACACCATTTCACAGTAGACTGACCTATCAATGAATTTGGTGATTTAATTGATAATTCTCATTTTCAACAATAATTATTAAATTAAATCACATAAAATATATTTTGTGTGTAGGTTAAGTGAGGGGTTCTAGCACGCAATATCGCTTGTGTCCAGTATTCAGAGTGCTGAACATTTTAACAAGTGCATTGACTGTTAGAACCGCTGGATTCAGAAAATAAACATATTTTTAATGAATCCTTGCTTGTCCACAGCATATTCCCAGTTAACACAAATGTCTTCACAATGTTACTGGAATGTTTTTTCAATGTTATAAAATATTGCCAATACATTGCAACAACATTGTGAGAACATCTGGTGTAAGCTGGGTTACTACTTATTTGTAAAACAGCAATGACCGACATGAACTGGAGGTCAAGGTCACAGTTTGTCCTGACTATAGAGTGCTGAACAGTTCAAGATTAGGATGTTCCTCTCATTCAGTGTACCATAAATGTATGGCAAGATTTATTAATCAATCAATCAGTCAATAAACCTTTATTTATATAGCAGATTTCATATACCATAGAGCAAGACAAAGTGCTTCAACTAGAATAAGTTTTAATAACAGATAAATGAAAGGATATGATTAGAAGGTATCAAAGTTTTCAAAGTATTGAAAATAAATGGTGGATGTCAGGGTGCTAGGAAGAAATCAGCTGAAACGAGAATTCGCCCTTTGAACGTAGGTTATTCTGTGAACAATATACAGACTAATTTCACATCTACATATAGCACATCTTCAAGTTATTACTCACTACTGAGTTAGCAAGGCTAATTCTTACTACTGCACATTTTCACTCAACCCAAAATTACAGAGCCCCAAGCACATACAATGCATCTTACATTGTCAACAGAAGCCTAGCTATTCAATGCAATAAGCATCGATTACATCAAATGGATATACTGAAGCAGTGTACCTTGCACAAGGGTACAACGGGAGTGTCCAACCTGGGAATTGAACCTGTGATCTTTGGCTACAAGACTGTTAAATATACAGTCCTGAAATATACAAACTCCTTCAGGGAAGCAAAATGATAGTTGAACCTTCTAATGAGAGTGACAGATAACTACCTTTTCAATTTCAAAAACTATTACGCTGGAACGAAAAAAGAAATTCTTCAATTTCAAAATACATTGTGCCCCTTGTCCTCCTTGTGGCATGGATTTTGAGCAGCCGCTTACGACATATTTTCCAGTCTGTTGATATGTTCTGCAGCTCCATCCCTTTCATGTAGTGCGTCACAGCTGTTCTCATAGACCCCCTGTGGTTCTTATGGAAGTCTCCATACATGCGATGCAGAGCCTGTTGGTCAGTGGGCTTGAGGTTGGAACGAGCTAACATTTCTTGGAAGATGCGCTCCGCCTTTTCCATGTTCTGAACCTCGGCGTACCTCAGCGCTAACTCCATCTTGGGATAAAGGTACGAGGGGTTGAGCCGAACTTCCTCTTCCGTGTGCGAAATGGAGCGAAGGATCAGGTCTCGGTCGCGAGTCTCTCCTCCCACTCTGAAGGAACTCCAGCGGTAATTGCTGGCTATCTCATGGTGTAGCCGGGGGGAATTTGGGGCAATCTTCAGCATGCGGTTCAGCACGTCCAGTGCCATATCATAGTACTTCACTTTCCTCATGTACTTTCCAACCTTTAAAACTACGCTGAGGTTGTTTGGTGACACATCCAGAGCTTTCCTCATGTAAGCCCATGCCTCTAACTTTCTGTCGTTATTGTTGAATATGTGGGCCAGGTAAACCATGATCATGCCATTGTCTGGGTCGAGCGCCAGAGCCTTTTCAAGCTGTTTCACTGACCCTGATCCACTCCAGGAGGCCTCTCCTCTCATGATCCTCGAACCGTTCCATCGGAAGAGGGCGAAGGCATAGCCCGTGTTCCATTCCTTATCGTCTGGCTCCTTCTGCAGCGCCTCATAGAAGCACTCTTTGGCTTTCTCGTAGTGATTTTTGGAGAACTTCAGGAGGGACCAGGCTTTCTCCCCGAGAACCTCCCGAGGAAGGGCTGCCAGGGGATGTGTCTGGACGCTCTTGTTGATCCCCTCCAGCTTCTGCAAGTACATCTGGGCTTTGGGGTCGTCACCCATGAGATGGTGCAGCCAGGCAAAGTTTCCGTACGTCACAATGCAGTGCTTTGCATTGTCCACGTTTTCCTCCTCAGCTTTGGCCAGGCAGCCCAGGGCCTCTTGATTAAAGCCCTGCAGGTGTTTCACATAAGCAAGGTGATCATAGGTTCTGCCCTTCAGGTTATACTCAGTGTCCTGCGGGAGGGACACAATGTCCCAGAATTTCACCTCCAGCAAATTAAGATCCGCCTCCTCTGCACTCAAGCCCCATGTGAAGTGACATTCCAGCTTCTCCATGTCACTTCTCAAATTCTCAACGCTGCTTCCAGCAAAAGAAGGCAAGAAACTGATTAGCAACACTCATATCTACCACAACACACACATCATTACAACTCCAATCAGAATCTCCCACTGCAAGGACATCTGTGAAGTAAATGCCTAAACAGAATACATCACTATTCCAGCCAATCTTCTGATGCAGTCAGAAGCTACATACTCCTCCACAGTGGATTTGAAATTCATTACACACACACTAAATTGTAAGAAAATGCTTCTTACAGTTTTTTTTTTTAAGACAGTGTGGCCTAAAAACAAACTTTATAGTTTCATTTTTCCTACTTCCTACAGTGATGCTGTAAAAATGGAAGGCTGTGTGCTAAACATTATTGGATTTAAATACTGGAGCATGGCAATTTTGGCCATAGAAAACATTACAATACTTTACTATACATTGTTTTTGCTTAATTTTATGTACTACAGTTATGCACAAAGACAAAGTCGCTTACCTCATATTTGCAGGCAGGAGTCAGACTCTGTTGAACTGCTCTTTAATTCCCTCAGAGCTATTCAGAGTTGCGTTCAACCTACTGTGTTTATAGACAACAGCCAAGACAGGACAAGACTGAATGAAATGAAACCACAGGGTTGAGCAAAACTTATGTAATGGTGGCTTGGCTCACCTTTAGTTTCATTTTCAGAAAACAATTGCTTATTTACATACAGTGCCATGAAAACATTTCCTCAATTACTGCACATTTGTCATGCTGAATGGTTTCAGATCTTAAGACAAAATGTAATATTAGACAATGGGAACCTGAGCGTGATACTCAGTTTGAGAGATAGCGATTGGTCTTGGCAACACCAGCTGGCTGAGACAGCACACACACCCAGGTTGTGTTCATTAATCAAGCCAGGGGCTTGATGGTGTGCTCCTCTCTTCGGTTCAGGGCTGATACAGGGAGCACACACTGAGAGAGCAAGAGTTTATTCAGGAGTTCTTGTTTGTTTGGCAGAGCACGGAAAGAAAGAAAAGCTGGAGAAAAAGCTTGGGTAAAAGCTGGAAGAGCTGGCGAGGTGCGAGCAGTGAGCTAAAAAGCTGTTGCTTAGTTTTCCTTTATCTCTGTTGTTTAAGTTTATTGTTTTCACCTAGAACCCATGAGGAAGAAGAGTGACGGTGTTTATTTGATTTTGTGTTGGTGTGGGTGTGCTCTCTCTGTCTCCATGAGGTAAAAAATGGTGCTCACCTGGATCTGCCACATTTCCCTCCCAGGTGTGTCACACCAACAAGTGACACTGAGTAAACACAAAACACATTTTTAAAAATGATTTCATTTATTTAATGCAAAAAGGTTATCAAACATTCATGTCACCTATGTGAAAAAGTAATGATCCCCTTAAACTTAAGTGGTTGTACCACCTTAAGCAGTAATAACTGCAACCGAATGCTTCCATAATTTGAAATGTCTTTCACATCTCATCTTCCTGCTCACTGCAGGTCCTACCACAGCATGTCTATTGGGTTCAAGTCAGAACTTTGAATAGGCCCCTCCAAAACTTTAATTTTGTTTCTTTTTTGTTTAACCATTCAGATGTGGACTTGCTTTTGTGTTTTGGCTCATTGTCTTGCTGCATAACCCAATTACAGTTCAGCTCGCAGACAGATTGCCAGACATTCTAGGGGAGATTCATAGGGGAGACATAGCTCAGGAGGTAAGAGCGGTTGTCTGGCAGTCAGAGGGTTGTCGGTTCGATCCCTGCCCTGGGCGTGTTGAAGTGTCCCTGAGCAAGACACCTAACCCCTAACTGCTCTGGTGAATGAGAGGCATCAATTGTAAAGCACTTTGGAAATGGGTTAGGGTTAGGGTTATGGGATGCGATGACAGTGGTGTTCAGACCTGCGGGGCCATGTCTCTGTTTTTTATTGCAGCCAGCTCATTTACAGGATACCATGTACTTTGGGATGGGCCTGAGGGCTTCAGTGGGGCGCCAGGCTGACATAGGTTTCTCAGATTGGTACAAATCTGATGCCACTCCTAACCACACACGTGCTCTTTTCGTGACTAACTAAAGTTATTAATTTAGGGTCTTCTGCCTTCTTAGAGAGGTAATTTCACCCTCACAAGGGACTTCTGCCTCCCTAAGAGAGGTTATTTCACCCTAACAAGGGTCTTCTGCCTCCTTAAGAGAGGTCATTTCACCCTAACAAGGGACTTCTGCCTCCCTAAGAGAGGTGATTTCACCCTAACAAGGGTCTTCTGCCTCCCTAAGAGAGGTCATTTCACCCTAACAAGGGTCTTCTGCCTCCCTAAGAGAGGTCATTTCACCCTAACAAGGGTCTTCTGCTTCCCTAAGAGAGGTCATTCCACCCTAACAAGGGTCTTCTGCCTTCTTAGAGAGGTAATTTCACCCTCACAAGGGACTTCTGCCTCCCTAAGAGAGGACATTTCACCCTAATAAGGGTCTTCTGCTTCACTAAGAGAGGTCATTTCACCCTAACAAGGGTCTTCTGCCTTCTTAGAGAGGTAATTTTGCCCTCACAAGGGTCTTCTGCCTCCCTAAGAGAGGTCATTTCATCCTAACAAGGGTCTTCTGCCTCCCTAAGAGAGGTCATTCCACCCTAACAAGGGTCTTCTGCCTTCTTAGAGAGGTAATTTCACCCTCACAAGGGACTTCTGCCTCCCTAAGAGAGGCCATTTCACCCTAACAAGGGTCTTCTGCTTCACTAAGAGAGGTCATTTCACCCTAACAAGGGTCTTCTGCCTTCTTAGAGAGGTAATTTTGCCCTCACAAGGGTCTTCTGCCTCCCTAAGAGAGGTCATTTCATCCTAACAAGGGTCTTCTGCCTCCCTAAGAGAAGTCATTTTGCCCTCACAAGGGTCTTCTGCCTCCCTAAGAGAGGTCATTTTGCCCTCACAAGGGTCTTCTGCCCTGGCCTTATCCCAGAGGTCTTTTGCTTTTTCTATAGATTACTTTTGTCCCGCTTTATAGGGGTCTTTAAGGTTTTACTCCGACTTTGCTAGCACCTTTTATTAAACAGATACATCAAACTTTCGTTCTCTTATGCATTCACCTACAAACAGCACAGTAATCACAGCACACTAAGGACAAAATACTCACCGTCCTGCTGGATTATGGTCCACTGTGTTTGATAGGTGGCTGTGCTGAGAATCCTGTTTGTGATGCAAATTGTTGAGCAGAGAAAATTCTCCCCTCATAATAATCAGGGATGACGAGGTATATCCATATAAGAAATAGAATTTATTTCTCCAGATTGAGTCCGGCACTTACACACAACAAGATGGACAAGCCCAAACTGAAGAAAACTGAAGCAGCCCCTGCTGTTTATAAGCAAAATTTACCAATAACATACATAATTCAACATCTGATTGGTACATGGTTAATACATAAGCATATAGTAAGATCTAACAAAATAAATGTTTGGTTGTTTCTAACCATATAGCATGACTACTGAATGAACAGTGACCTTTTAGCCTTCAACATTACATAAACAAGTTTTCAATTAAATAATTTTTAAGGCCAAGCTCACTAGTTTTGAATCCTAGAAATGCATAAGAGACAGAGAAAAAATACACAAACACACACACAATATTTCTAACTTCTTGTTGTCCTTGGAAGTTAAGGTGCATGGGGACAGGGGGCCACAACTGCAAGGCCTAAACATTTATTGTTGTACAGACATTTTATGCTGGAGAAAACTGTCTTCCCTTCCATGTTAATTAGCGTTTGAATGCCAGCGTTAGGCCATCTGCCACAGCGAGTAAGCTCAGGTCGATCCTGTCATCTTTGTGCAGTTTCTTATTCAGTCTGTCAATGGTTTGCGTGGCCAGGTCGTCCTCTGCAGGGGCAATGACCCTCCCGCCCCACAGAACCTGGGAATCAGATGATCGGGAGAATGAGCTCATTCTTAATACAAAACAGACCAAGAGATATACAGCCTTAGGAACAGGCTGACTGAGGGGAAAATAATCTTCATTGTCTGAAATGAAACCATGATAGTAGGTATCAACAGGAGGCACATAAATCTAAATAAAATTGGGGATGCAAACCAGAGAGGATCTGTCCATCTTTTCACCTCATTAGTCTCTCGCATTTGAGGAGATATGAATGCTGTGAGTATAAAATTATGCAGGGCTGCCCGACCCTGTCTGCTGTGAGTATAACATTATGCAGGGCTGCCCGACCCTGTTTGCTGTGAGTATAAAATTATGCAGGGCTGCCCGACCCTGTCTGCTGTGAGTATAACATTATGCAGGGCTGCCCAACCTTGTTTCTGTAGGTTTTCACTCCAACCCTAACAAAGTGCCAGACCTGGGTCAAATACACATTTAAAGTATTTTAACTACTTTTAAGTACTTTTTATAAATTTACAAATTTACAAATACTGAGTATTCACATTACAAAATGTATTTGTATTTTCCAGGACTGCAAAACACACCTCATTCAACAGCTATAGATCTTGTCGAGCTGCTAATTAGTAGAATCAGGTGTGCCAAATTAGGGTTGAAGTGAAAACCTACAGAACTGTAGATATCCATGAATAGGGTTGGACAGCCATGAAATAATGTCCTGACGCTGTCATTAAGGTTATCTTTAGAAGACAAAGGTGTACTACTATTTCCTTCAAAAATATTCATCATAATGAATTGTTTTGTTAGCAAGTGATGTTTGAATAATTATTTTTTAAGATGGTGTCAAGAAGCCTTTTTAGAATTAAATGTGACAAAGACCAAGGACATGTGTATTAATTTTAGACGTCATCACTCCAACCCTGTCAACACTAAAATTAATGGTCAGGATATAGAAATTGTTGAGTCATATAAGTACTTGGGCATCATAATTGATAATAAGCTGAGCTTTGATTGTAACACCAATATGTTGTGTAAAAAAAGCCAGCAGCGCCTTTTCTCTCTGAGGAAGCTGGTTAAGTTCGATGTTGACAGGTCCCTGATGAAATGTTTTTTCTTTTATCTGTTGGTATGTTTCTCTTAATTTAAAACAGAAAAATGCATTAACAAAGGTGATCAAGGTCTGTAGCAGTTTCACGGGTACTCAACAGAAAAGTCTGTCTGATTTGTATAACAAACAGTTGTTAAAGAAAGCAGAATCCATCCTGTCCGACAGCACCCACCCCCTGCACCTAGAGTTTCAGACCTTGCCTTCGGCTTCCCGCTTCAAATACCCACTAGCCAAAACCAACAGATACAAACACTCCTTCATACTGTCAGCCATTTCACTGCTGAACTCCAATAGAAAAAGGTAATACCAGCTGACCACCCAACCACGCTTGATAATATTATGCACTTTATATTTTTACAAAAATGTATTTTATGTTTTTACTGTATTCTATGTCTTTACTTTTATTCTATGTTTTTTACTGCATTTTATGTTTTTACTTGTATTCCATGTTTTTACTTTTTATTATATGTTGTATTTAATTGCCTTGGTACTGTTTTCACTGTTGCACAACCAATTGCCCCTCTGGGGACAAATAAAGTTCTACTTGACTTAATTAGAGGCAGTTCACTAGAACACTCACATTGTCAATGGCAATAATGCCACCTTTGCTCACAAGCTGCAGGGATTTCTCATAGTAGTTTTCATAGTTCTGCTTGTCTGCGTCAATAAAGACAAAGTCGAAGGTCTCTGCCTCTCCAGCAGCTAGGAGATCATCTGCAGAGTGATAATTGATTCACAAAGTTAGCAAGATGTCACACTACTTATTATACTGATTGCTAAAAGATCATTTGGACATGAATTATTTATGAATTATTTACCCAGGGTCTTCAGGGCAGGTTGTAAGCGGATGTCAATCTTCTGGTCCACTCCTGCCTAAATGAAAGAATACAGATTGGTAAAACAATCTGGAAATATGTGATTGACATGCAATTACATGGATCAAGGATATTTGCACCACCTGTGTCACATGCACACACCTCACACTAGACAGCACTTTCATCTGTTCTTAAATTTCACACAGGTCAATGTTCTACTCCATTGAAAAATGCTTTTTCTTTGTGTCAAATGTATTGTCCTGTCTATTCAATGCATTTTAATTTTAATATATTAATTGCATATAGAAGCTGGCCATTTATTACATGACTTCACTTAGTGTCACATAATTACACTGGTTTCTGCTTCTGCTTACGAGTACCAGCTGTTTTTAAGATGTAAAGATGCCAGACACTGTGTAAGAAGCCCCTCAGATACACCAAACAGTGGAAGTATCTGAGTGGCGAAGAAACGCGTGTAGTCTTACCTGGTGCTACTGAAACCTTAATATTATGTTATCTCGGTTATCCAACTCCAAAACAGCATTTTAGCCTTTTCTCTGTGCTAACAGTTTTGCTCTATATGGATCACTATCTAGCATTGTAGATGTGGGCATGTCTCTGGTGTGTGTAGCCTGCATAGATACCATTGTGTATCTTGCTACGGCAGTGTATAGGTGAGTGACTATGGGGTGCTGAAATCCGGAGTTCTATGCTTATGTTAGGACCCAGAAACTGCTAGGGGTGCGGTGGTTGCAGTCAAAAAGGAATGCCAGGTTATAGTGTATGCAGTTTATAGTACAGTATGTACAATGATGGTAATATACAGATTCAAATAAGTGAGTGTAGTGAGGTGGCTTTACGCGAATGGCATGGTCATACTGATGAGTCTTCCTGAACCACTGCACCTTTCCCCTTATGTATTCCCCTTAATATCAAAGCAAAACACCAAGTCATCAAATAAAGACACAAAGATAACAAAACAGTTATATTAATGATCCTGCTTGTGCTATCTCTGTAAGCATATCACACCGGGTTCACCTTTGTATCAGTCTGAGCGCTGACCCCTAGGTGTCCAGATCTCTAGTCAGCATGCTACCACCAAAGACACCAATGCCAACTTGTTTCCCATGACAACAGCTTTCTAGCAGTACAAAAACATGATTACACATGATTTCCCTTTGGGGCACTTCTGTAAACCACCTTACAACTGGAAACGTTGTCCAAATATTTGTTTTCCCAATCAGTACAATGGTCAAATAAAAAATTTCAATTACTTTACATGTATTTTTTAAACAATTATATATATATATATATATATATATATATATATATATATATATTTACTTTCATATATATATATATATATATATATAACTTTAAAACTTTCTCATTACACTCACCCTGCATGTGTCACCATGCAGGGCGATCAGCCTCAGTCCAGTGCTTCCAGCAGAACTACTTTTTACCTCTTGGAAGAAAGGCTTGCCCATATTGGTGTAGTTCTCATTGATCTCACAGGCCACCACACGGCCATCCTGGGGAAGAGCCAGGGCCATGCTGAGAGCATTGTACCCCGTGTACATTCCTGCAGGGAGATACAACACCATCTCTCTTAACACAGCTAACACACACTCACACACGCACACAAACACACATACATGCGCACACATACATACCTACATACACAAACACAGTCACACATATACATACAGTGAGCTCCGTTATGTTTTGGACAAAGATATGTTTTTAATAAAATTTAATAAAAGTAGTAGTTTTATGCATTTTAGTTTCACCATATTGAAATTACAGGACTTCTTATACATAGTCCCTGTATTTTTAGGGCAGGATAATGTTTGGGACAAATGGCTTTACAGGTGTTTCCGATTAGTCAGGTGCTTTCAATTGCTTCTTTAGTGCAGATGTAAGAGAGCTTTCAGTATCTAGTCTTGATTCTAGTTTTTGATTGCCTTTTGAGTAACTGGCGTTTGTTAACACGAGGACCAGAGTGGTGCCAGTGAAAGTCAAGGAAGCCATTATGAGGCTAGGAAAAAAGACCCTAGGACCCTAGGTTTACCAAACTCAATTGTTATGGAATTCCATTGAGAAGAAAGAGAACCAGTGAGCTCAAAAATTGCAAAGGGGCTGGTAGGTCATTGAAGAACTCTACAGCTTGTTGACCACTCTCTGAATGACCATAACATCAGCAATGCTTGTTCTCCTCATGTCCGCATGAGTTTCCCCCGGTCTTCTGCATGGTTTCCCTCCCACAGACCAAAGACATGCAGGCAGACTAATTGGAGACTATACATTGGAGTGTGTGAGTGAATGGTGTGTGAGTGAATGGTGTGTGTGTGAGTGAATGGTGTGTGCACAGCGACAGATTGGCAGCCTGTCCAGCGTGTATTCTTGCCACTCGCTCCAGCATCCCAAGCCCAGGATAAGCGGGTATGGATAATGGATGGATGAAGAAAAACCCGCAAAAAACCTTCCGTCAGATCAGAAACACTCTTCTAGAAGCAGGTGTGAATGTGTCAGTAACTACTGTCTACAGAAGACCTCACGAACAGAACTACAACGGCACAATGCAAGACGCAAACCACTAGATAGCTGAATATATAGGAATACCTAAAAGAGCCTGCACAATTTTGTAAAAAGGTCTTGTAGACTGATAGTACCAAGATTAATTTGTATCAGAGTAATGGCAAGAGCAATGTGTGTAGGTCAAAAGGAACTGCACAAAGTCCAAAGCATCTGTGAAACATGGCGGTGGGGGTGCTATGGTTTGGGAAAGTATGACTGGTAAAGGTACTGGCTCACTTGTCTTCACTGATGATGGAACTGCTAATAGCCACAGCCAATTGAATTATAAAGTGTACAGAAGCATCTGATCTGCTCAAGTTCAACCATATGCCTCAAAACTCATTGGACAGCGCTTCATCCTACAGCAAGACAATGACCCCAAACATACTGCTAAAGCAACAAAGCAGTACTTCAAAGCTGAAAACTTGAAAATGATTGATTGGCTAACATAACATAACATATATATTTATACTCAATACTTTCTGCAATATATCCCAGCATCCTGCTCACCTTTTTTCTTACTGCTACTGCACAGTGCCTAGAACCTGAAAGGTTTTGATCAACTAATACTCACAAGTTATTTTCCTATTGAGAACATTCCAATTTTGTTTTGTTTTTTCCACCCATAAAGTAATCCTGCCGAATATTTTTATTTTTCACATGTAGAACTTAAATGTGGCTATATAAAAAATATATTTGCCAGGTTGCCACCCGCTTCAGGATTTTATTTAAATGTGCTTGGATTACTTTATTAGATTCCAAACAAGCTGGGCCTCCCAGTTTTGTATCATCTGCAAATCTGACTAATGTACTTTCTATGTCCCTGTCAAGGTCATTGATATATATGAGGAAGAGCAGTGGTCCCAATCCTTGTGGGACTCCACTTCCCACAGTTCCCTGCTCAGATAATATCCCTTCTACTACTACTGTGTTCTACCACGTAGCCAGTTCCGAATCCACTCTGAAATATGTACTCAAATTCCTACTGTCTTCATTTTACTAACAGGCCTCTTATTTGATACCTTATCAAATGCCTTTTGGAAATCAAAGTATATAATACACAAGCCTTGTTATAATCAAAACACTTGGTAGCTTCTTCAAAGAATACTAAAAGGTGGCCGTCTGGGTAGTGTAGAGGTATAAGCACTTGCCTACCACCGCAGATACCTGGGTTCAATCCCCAGCAGTGGTACTTCCGGCTTGGTCAGACGTTCCTATGAACCCAATTGGCAGTGTTTGTGGGTGGTGAGGGTATGAGTCCTGATCGTTGCATTAGCGACTCCTACTGGTTGGTCGGGGCGCCTGTTCAGAAGGGAGGGGATCTGGGGGAGATAGCATGAACCTCCGCATGCATTACGCTCTCCCAGTGAAACTCCTCGTTGTCAGGTGAAAAGAAGTGGCTGGAGACTCCACAAGTATCGGAGGCTGGCGTGTGGTATTCTACACCCTCCCCAGACCGACAGAGGATAGCCCATCGGCCAGGACTGTGATACACATGGGGAATTGGTATAACAACTAAATTGGGGAGAAAATTGCAACAAAAAAAAAATAAAAATAATAAAGAGGTTTGTTAGGCATGCCTTTCCCTTGCGAAAACCATGCTGGCTATCCTTTAGGAAGTTGCTATTTTCAAGAAATACTTCCAACTTGCCTCTAATGATGGAATCCAATATTTTACATGTGATGAAAGTTAAACTGACAAGCCTGTTTCCAGGATCAGTACGGACCCCCTTCTTATATATTGGTATATTATATTACCTTACCTATTATATTACCTATATTATATTTCTCCATTTTCTAAGGACTGTCTAAATATACCTGCCAGTGGTTTAAAGATGATCACACCTAACTCTTTGAGTACTTTTGGTATATGCCATCAGGGCCTGCTGTCTTATTTGTCTTTAGTTTAAGTAATTCATTCAGTACTTCTTTATCATCTATTTTTAAACATCTGGCCAGGGACAGCAGAACTAGCAAAACTAGCCTTTCAAGCTAACTCTGGCGCATTTACAGTTTAACTGCTGATTGGTGTGCATTGTCCCTGAAAAATAAACCAATAAAAAAATAAAAATATTTCAATATCTAATAAGACATTCTGAGTACTGAATATGCTTTCCAGTTTATTCGTAACCTCTTCTCTAGTAAAACTCTCAACAAACTATTTAAGGCATCAGCCAACTCATTCACTGGATCTCAATGAACATGCATTTCTTATGCTTAAGAGAAAACTTAACACCTTGAGCCAAAAAACAAGCAGGAGCGGAAGATGACTCCAGTACAGGCCTGGCAGAACCTCACCAGAGATACTCAGCACCTGGTCATGTCTGTGGGTTACAGACTTCAAGCAGTCATTGTATCCAAAGGATATGCAACATTAAACATGACTACTTTCATTTACATAATATCAATATGTTCCAAACATTATGGAACCTTGAAATAGGAGTCTGTGTGTAAAACGTGCTGTAATTTCTACATTGTGAAACCAAAATGTAAAGAAATACCCTTAAATAAAATCAGAGAATGTGCACTTTAACCACACGATTACAAATCGTGATTACAAATAAAACTTGATTACAAATAAAAAATAGTGGAGTACACAGCCAAATCAAGCCTTTGTTCTGAACATTATGGAGATCACTGTATAAGTATATATATAAAATCAGAAATGACTCATTTGTAATTAATTTCTGAGACACTGAGGCACAAAGTCCATTAGAGCACGGTTACTGCAAAAAGAAGATGGATAGATTTTTTAATGTACCTATTTCTATGGTGTTTTTGGCTTTAATCAGTTTTATCAGGTTGGCCATGAGCTGAGCTTCTACACTCGTTACTAACATGCCGGACCAAGGATCTTCAAGCGTTTTCTGCAAAACAAGAAATACATACAGTAGGCTCGAACGTGTGTGGAAGCTGCTGATATCCAAGGGTGCTGTGCCACTTTTTTCTTGAGTATCGCAGTCTCAGACACCATGCACCACAGAAAATAGTTCACAACAAATATGAGATTATATGTCATTTTCAGACAAGGACAAACACACTGTTCCATTGTGCCACCAGTACTTTGCCTGCTAATACTTACTCTCCACAAGAGGGAGCTGAGTTGCTTACTTTAGTTTAGTTTTAGTTTAGTTTCACATAAGGTCCATGAGGCTTCACGTCTAAAAATGGGATAATATACACAACTTCTTAAGACATAACATTGGTGCACAGACTGCTTTGGAGTTACTTGGTGTATTTTCTTGCTTTAAACCCTTTGAGTGCCCAAAACCAGCCATTATGAATGGCAAGCACCTGCTCATCCTCATACACAGAAACTACCTGGGATATGAAAAGCATACACTAAAACAGAAATAATGTAATTAAAAAGAAAACTCCTGAGAACAAGCTGTGAAATGGCACTTTAAAATGCCTTTTTGAGTCTTACATGTCTGTTATGTTTTAGTTTTACTCTGAGAGGGTGGTAACTGCCTGCGTGTGCGTGTGCGTGTGCGTGTGCGTGTTTGAGAGTGATCAAAATCTTACCAATCTGAGTTTCTCCAGTACTGGTGGTTCCCTCATTGAATTGTTGAGAACATATTGCATGATGGGAGTATCTACGCTGAAATATTTGGGTCTGCATTTTCCTTATGAAAGAAAATAAACAAGTACACAATGGCATTGAAGAATACAGGGATACTTCAATTATTTTCATATCAGCTTTACAATCAAAGATCCAGGAAGACAATTTTCAAAATAAAACTGAAATGTGTAAACCAAAACTCTTGAATCTTTTACCTTTCCTATTTAAGTAAAGAACACAATTTAATATCATTTGCATTACATAACTTCAATTGAAAAGCATGATCACAATGATATTTTAAGGGCAGAACCATAATTATAATAGGCTGTGTGACATTTGTATCCGTAAACTACAGAATGTTAAATATATAATTGTACTGCATATTCAGCTCTGAAAATGAACAATTGTTTTAGGCCTAACAGAGATATCTAAATACATTAAAGATTTAATTAATTTGCCAAGACAATGACTCGTAATTGCAGTTGTTATTGTAGCTGCTTTGCTAGTAGGCTGTTTTCTGAAATAGCCCGCAACTCCCAATATCCCTTATCTAACAAATACTGTATGTTCAGAGTCTATTGCCACATAATGTACGTCATCAAAAATTATTATGCAAGTTCACCCTCCCCCAAATTCAATATTTTCTCTTCTCAAAGGTCAGCAGTGTATCAGAAATGGAATTCTAAACATGTCCTCATTTTGTAATAGCCTATTAGCCCAAGCAACTAGCACACCATAATTTAATACATTGTTAATATCACTGTAACAAACTGTGTTTCAGTTTCAGTGTGCACTGTAAAATGGCTAAATGTTCACAAATAAATTGCCCAGAAGTTGCATATAAAATGTTGATGTCGTACATGGAGCATTCAACTTTAAATTAACTTTCCCTGACATTCAGAGAAGCCTTGACGGCTAGCATAGTTAAATAGACATAGCGCAAATAATACGGTGATATACTGAATGTCCACTTATAATTGAGTGTGACTTTAACGTTAATTTATCAAGAAATTGTTCATTTTAAAATGCTTACCAGTCAATGCAAGAAAGAAACAAATGCAAAACACAGTCTTGAGTCTTGAAACCATTCTGTTGCTACAAACGAAAATACGAAATATTTGGATCAACAGGTAGAGAAGCACTATAGAGACTACAGTATGTTGATAGTCAAAACAGGGGTATTTAAGTACTTGCAGACTGGGTTGGGACTGACTGAGATTGGCTGTCTTTCGTGTCAATATGTAGAGGCGGGACATATGTTAAAACAGAGATATCTTTTTTACAGGATAGTTTTAGAATATCATGTGAACAAACAGCTTAACATACACATTTTATATGATTAGTCACAGTCTTGATGCATGATGTAGAAAGATGATTTAATATCAGGGAGTTAATCAAAGGTTGTGGATTTTCACAGAAGTTTCCAGATCAAGTATGAAGTATCAACACATTAATAACATTCATCATCACAGATAAAGGCAACTGTCACCAAATGGAGGCACATTTATCATCCCCAAGTCAAATGATAGCTATAAAGCATTCACAGAAAGTTATAACCTAATATGTTCCAAATAGTGGCCATTATCAAGTCATCCAGGGGACAGATGTAATCTAGCCAGATAAATGAATCACAGTGTAGCATTAAAAAAAGTGATATAGGAAGTGAATCCAAGTCCAAGGAGGTGATTGGAGACCATGGCCATGTCCAAATCAGCATGCTTGCCTACTGATTACTACCACCTGGTGTTACTAGAGGTCCTGAATTGTAGGCAAATGTGCTGATTTGGACACAGCCTGTGTGAAATTCTGCAACTTCTGAGATGGAATATGTAAAAAAAAAAAAAAAAAAAAAAAGACACCACTCAGCATCAGCTTTGTGAATGTGGTGTTCACAGCACAGTGGCAAAGAAGCAGTTTCTGAATGTACACACAAGAGGCAGTACAAACACACAATGTTGATCCTTACCTGTACTTAAAACCAGGTTTGGTGGCAAGATGAAATATACACTTATACAATATACTGAGGGGCATGTGTGAAGCTGAAGTGCTGAATCTTGTGTTGAGAAGGATGTGCCCATCTGTCCAATGTAGAAGCTGTAATTTCACAAATTGTATACAGGGGCATTTTGGGGGGGAAAGTATGATTAGGACAGTAAAAGCTTGGCTAGAAATCAGACATCCAGTATGGCAGTAACATTAAATTTATTAGGACATTTGAGGAACTCAATGTCCTGCAGAACTCATGTCCACGGTATTGAATGACCTTTGCAGTCGAAACTCTGATTATATAGCACAAACAATCCATCTGATAAAGAAAACTCTTTTTTCCTAATGTACACCACACTTTTCCCACACTGATTACTTCCTATTGGACATACAGTATATCTGACTATCGCCCAGTGACAATGGTCCTGCATATGAAAGATCACAAACACAGGAGTAGGAGAAATTAAAAAACATTTTCAAATTATACCAGAGAAGTATCAAACCTTATAATATCACATGGAAACATGGCACAATTGAAGTGAAAAGGAGACTGACAAAAAAATGCAGAGTAACAATGAGCAGAGTACAAAACACTAACAAGAAAAAAGCAAAACAGGATTTTTTAAAAACAACATATATACAACTATTTCTGGAATACACGGTTGCTCTGTGGATTTACATGTATCAGATTCTCCTTGATAAATTATTTGTCTTAAAAAACAGCAAAGACTTTGCTGCCAGCTTATCCAAAATGTTCAAATTTGAATTTTAAATACTTTAAAATTATGCCTTAACGGGGCAGCATGCCCCATACCTATACAGAGCAGAAAGTTTGGCACTTTTCAGGGTTTCTTACAGAAATAACCACAATGAACACAGATTCTCAGCCCTTAAAAACATTAATTTCTGTACCTTCTGACCTCATGTCAGAACCTTTATTTAAATTCTCGGAGGTACAATTGAGGGCCAGGCCCTCATTTTCAATGTAGCCGAGATTACAAACACAATTAAAACACAATAGGTGTAATAAAAGATCATAGAATATAGCAACAGCAACTAACATAGTAAATAATAAAATAACAGTAATAAAATACAGTAAAATATGATAAAAAATAAAAATAAAATAAAATAATAAAATAAATAAAATCAGCACAGATACGATCAAAAACAGATGCACTCAGAGACAGGAATGTTCAAAACCAGCGATCTAAACTGCCCATAAGTAGGTAGAGAGCTGATTTTCAGCAATTGTTGGAGCTCATTCCAGGAGGATGGGGCACTAAAATGGAATGCTGACTTCCCAATTTCTGATCGAGCCCGAGGGACCTTAAGCATAAGCAAGCCATTTGATCGGGTTTGATAGGGTCCAGAGCGCCACTCTAACAACCTTGTAATATAAGGTGGAAGCATTCCGACAATGGCCTTAAAGATAAACAAAAACCAGTGTTTATCACGCCTCACTGCCAGAGAAGACAGACCCACCTTGGCATAGAGGACACAGTGGTGGGTACCATAACTATCGCCAGTAATAAATCTGAGGGCAGAGTGATAGACTGTGTCCAAGCGCTTAAGGGAAGAAGGAGCAGCAATTCTATAAATAATGTCACCATAGTCTAATACTGAAAGGAAAACTGCTTCAACAATTTTTTTCTACTGATCATAGGGAAGCAAGATCTGTTTCTATAAAGGAAGCCAATTTTTTGTCTCAGTTTGCTGACAAGATTATCTATATGGAATTTAAATGAGAATTTCTCATCAAGCCAGATGCCAAGATATTTATATTCAGAAACTCTCTCAATTTTAGAACTATTTGCAGTGGATATAAATATGCTATCATAATCAGTGCTTCTGGCCCTAGTAAACAACATGAATTTTGTTTTGCTTGCATTAAGAACCAGCTTAAGCTTAACAAGAGCCTCCTGAAGGGCATTAAAAGCAAGCTGCAGTTTCTCAATGGCAAGCTGAGCAGAATCAGCAATACAATATACAATAGTATCGTCTGCGTATAGATGGACTTGACAATCATTTAGTGGGGAAACAATATTATTAATGTAAATGGTGAAAAGGATAGGGCCCAGAACTGATCCCTGCGGAACCCCCTTCGACACAGGCAGGAACCCAGACTGGGTGCTCCCAGACTTCACACACTGAAATCTCCCATACAAGTAATTATGAAACCAATCACAAGCTTTACCATCTAAACCAATGCTGCACAGCTTCTGTAAAAGCAAAGCGTGATCGACTGTGTCGAAAGCTTTAGACAGATCTACAAAAAGGGCAGCACAGTGTTTCTTACTGTCTAGAGCAGACATAATATTGTTTGTAACTAGCGTAACAGCTGAGATAGTGCTATGCTTGGCTCTAAATCCGGATTGATGTGGGCTTAGAACTGAATGACTAGAAAGAAATACTTTGAGTTGATTATTTGCCAGAGATTCCAGAATTTTAGCTAGGCATGGTAATTTGGAGATTGGTCTATAATTGTTTAGATTATTTCTATCACCTCCTTTGTGCAGTGGAAATACATGTGCCAATTTCCAGATACTAGGGAATATTCCTGTTGAAATAGAAAGATTGAATATGTGTGATAACTGCTCTGCAATGAATGGAGCAGCCATTTTTAGAAAAAAGGGATCTAATTTATCCTCTCCAGTAGCGCTCCTGGGATCAATGGTTTGCAAGGTCTCAAAAACAACACTAGCAGAGAAGGGCTGAAAGGAAAACTGAAAGGCCTGGTTCATAGTATATACACAATCATCACTAATAAGAGGGGGTGCTGTATATTCCTTTTCGAATAAATGCCCAGCCTCAGCAAAGTGCTTGTTGAAAGCTAGGCAAACCTCATTAAGATCAGAGATCAAACAGTCACCAGAATCAATGTGTGAAGGTAGGGAAGTAGTGGGTCTGTTTTTGATGGAGTTCACTGCCTTCCAGAATTTAGCCGGGTTAGCATAGGAGCAGGTAATTAGATCTAGGTAATATTTGGATTTGGCTACTCTTACCGAAGATGTGAATCTATTCCTGATTTGCCTGAAAGCTGCCCAATGTGAAGGGTCACCGGAGTGTCTGGCAAGAGACCAGGCTCTATTCCTTTCTTTGAGTAAAGCTGCTAGCTCAGGTGAAAACCAGGGGTGACTCTATCTTTAATCCTAAGTTTTTTCAGTGGAGCATGTCTGTCAATGACAGAAAGAAGAGTCTTTGTGAAGAAATCCAGAGCCAAGTCGACATCAGTAATCTCAGATGTGTATTGTATGTTACTATGGGAAACGTCAGATAAAAAGGCTTGCTCATTAAAATGTCTTAGATTTCTCCTCATAACCTTGTGAGATTTTGTTTTCATTAGCCGAGTACTTCTAATGCAGCCAACAGGGCAATGATCACTGATTCCAAGCTCAAAGACACCACAGGCAGTGATATTATCAACCCTATTAGAAAAAATAAGGTCAATTAGGGTAGATTTTGAGCTGTCTTTCAGATTTGGCCTAGTGGGTTCTGTTATTAGTTGGAATAAGTTAAGGCCAGCACTAACCTCCTTGAAATGATTGGAAGTAACATTCAGCCAGTTCAAGTTAAAATCACCCATAACAATCAATTCAGCATTGGAATAATGGGACAGTAGATCCGCTATTGCATCAATGGAGCCTAACTCAGCAGATGGGGGTCTATAGACCCCAACCACAATTACTGAGTTAGGCCCCAGTTGAACCTTCAGTGCAAGGAATTCAAAATTTCTTGGAATTGTGACAGCTTTTAAGATTGTTACAGAGAAACCTGTTTTAACATATATACTCACCCCTCCTCCCCTACCAGTTCTATCCACTCTGTATAAGTTGTAACCCAATAGAGCTACATCTGAGTCACTGATGCTATTTTTAAGCCAAGTTTCACTTAAAACCAGTATATCCAGGTCAGTCTGCATGACTAGTATATTTACATGATCTAATTTCTGAAGTAAACTTCTAATATTTAAGTGAATAATTCCTAACCCTTTTCTGTTTCTAAAGGTAGTTGGATTAAATAGAATGGGAACAGAGCTGGTGATAGGAAGCTGAAGGGGAATTGTAATTAAATTGGAAACAGTAACAGCACGGATTGGATAATGAGTGGGATATCTAACAGAGATTCGGGTAGGAATGATGGGAGGAGAGATATACTGTTGAACATTAAGTTTAAGGATACGAGAGTAGGGAGAGCCAGTGGTACAGACCGGAGGAGAAGGAAAGGGAAAGGCCACTGAGGACGAAGGAAAAAATTGCACTCCTAACAGATAGGGGGTGCTAGTACTAGAAACAGATGCCTGGGGTAAAACCTGAGAAGAAGAGGGGAGTTCGGGGGTGTGTGTAGGAGAGGTAAACAGTCAGTCACGTGGAGAGGACTGTACAGCGTGCTGCAAGTTAGCCGCTAGCATTCGGCTACCCTGCCTGTTTGGGTGGACTCCGTCTGACCTATAAAAGGAAAAGCGGTTCCAAAACAAATTAAAATTGTCAATAAAACCTATATTGTTCGTTCTGCAAGCGGAGAGGAGCCAAGTGTTGAGGCTGACAGAATTCACAAACAACTTCACACGTCCGCGCAATAAAGCCCAAACTTGGATTTTGTGTTTTTCCGTTTCTTCTTTTTCCTGCCTGATTACAGCACAAATGCCCCGGGTCCACAAATAATATGTTTATAATAATTGGTTATACTTTGGTTTTCCAAAAGAGTTTTTTTTTTATTTATTTTTTATTTACATTTTATATGATCTACTCAAAAGATTTTCAGTTTTAGCTTATTTTGGTTTGTTGATATTAATTAAGGTTTTTGGTGAATTATCTTTGTTTCTGAAAATTTTACATCAGTATGGTACCTCATCATCAGAATCATCATGTGTTTTGGCCTTTAAACCCTAAACACTCTCCTCCGAGGCGGCCAGCCTGGGGTGATAACGCATAACTTGTGTCCCATGTGTAACTGGGTTAGGGTCCAAGTATCAGGCCAAGAAATTTTGGTTTTGCTATTGTAGTTTATTTTATTTTATTTACTTGTTTATTTTTTAGGTCCTAGATGCTTCCTGCAGAGTTTTTAATTTTCCATCAAGCGGAGGGTAAGTGTTAATAATCCTAACTTTTGTTTTTCTTTTTCAGATTTTGGTATCTCCTAAAGGATTTTTTGAGTTCTCATCGAAATACTTAAGATAAGTATAATTATTTTTAAACTGTTTTTTAGGTCCAGCTTTCTTCTACATGCCCCACTGGTCTTCTCCCAAAATGCAACAATTTAGGGGGGTGAAGAAATTTGAAAGAGCCTAAACTGGTTTTAGTTAGTCCAATTCACATGTGTAGTGCATGATGGTCTGGTGTGTGAGTGGTGCTAGTCACCGACAGAAAATTGGGCACCATTTAAGTTCTGTGGCCCCAGACCACCACACCCTGCGTGCTGTCCAAGTGGACCCAGGGGGGCTGGATACTTACCTTGCTAGACCCAAGTGGTTTTTGTTAACACCGCTAGGTAGCCAAACCACCGAGTCAAGCCTGAGAAGGGTCTACATCTTGGGGCCTGCTCCAGTCTCGCCCAGATCAGATACAAGCGATACATACCAGTTTGGGTTAACCTAGAGATGGGGGCAATTAGGGAATTAAAACAAAACAATCAGTGGGTAAAGTGACAACAGTATGAACTGGGGAATCACAATTAACATTGGGGCCCCGCCAGGAATAGTCTGTGGCTGCATAGCTACTAGGACAGGGATCGAGAGCCCATGAAGTCATGAGGGGACAACCACACCCGCCTATCAAGAGCCAGCCCGTGTAAAGTGGGGTCACTCCTACTAGCTGGAAGCGGGCCAGAGCATATTACTTCCAAACACATCTTTTTAGCCACTGCACACAATGATTGTTGAGGTGGACAAGATGTGGAAATTATTCTTCTCTGCTGAATTAAATAGCTGTGGTAAAAATCTCCAATCTCCATGGGGCACCCGGTAAGAATGCATGAAAACTTCTGTCTCTTCAATATAGTTGAATACAACC